>NC_134559.1:22864844-22967711 GCF_025594145.1 Primulina tabacum | reverse complement strand
ATGAGATTGAGTTAGATTAGTGTGTAACTTGTATAGTATGATTCTGGCAGCATTATGATATGGATATATTGAACAAGTACAGAGCTATTGTAGATTATTACCAGGAGATGGTAAGATTCGGACCTGAAATGGCTGAAGAATGAATAATGTACGGTAAGGATTTTCGATTTTGAATTCCTTTCATTTCCGTATTAATTATAATTCGATGATTATCGAAAGGAATGGAATTATTCCTTATGCATTCAGATGATTACTGGAAATGAATATACCATGAGCTGATTGGTCAGTAGCAGGAGAATTGCTAAAGTCTTTCTAGATGAAATTCCGGATTTGCCTTATATCAGGGAGAGTGATTTCCGCCTTGATTTGATACCAGGTACTGGTTTTATTTTAGAAGTCCGTACAGAATGATACTGATTGATTTGAAAGAATTGAAATATCAGCTAGAAGATTTACTGACCGAAAATTACATCTGATTGTGTGTTTCTCTGTAAAATACTTCAGTTCTGATTATGGGTTGATGAATCCTGTATTCAGAGGTATTCAGATGATTTTATGCCGTTTATCTATGATATTTTGTGATATAATCGTGGCATAGTGACTGACTGAATCGAATATCTTGTATTGAAGGATCTGATAACTGAAATTATTGTATACAGAAATTGTTCAAATATGAATCTTGATTGAACCAGATTGTATTCCGAGTATGTGATATCCAAATATGGTTATACCGATTGATATTAGCACAGCTGAGGCATGATCAGTGGCTGGGAATGACACCGAGTCAGAAATGCAGAAATTTTATTTTTCATGAGTTTAGCAGATTATGATATGTGACTGTGTTTGAAATTGCTTCGAATTGTTATTGTTCTAAAACAGTATTTGAGACAGAGTATATGTTTGGGGGGCAATACGTTCTGAAAATAATATAGCAGTTGATCTAAACAACGTTGAAGATTGTAATCAGTTAGTCAGATCGACAATATTGTCAGAAATTCGTTCTATGAGTTTATTAGATCAGTAGAGATGATTGATATTTAGAATCTGAGCCGATATTGCTATTATTCTAAATCCGTATTTGATACAGATTGTGTACGTTGTTGAGATTATATACGGTTCAAGCCGAATCAGAGCTGATTTTGAAAGTTACAGCAGTTCAGAAGTTTGATCAGAATGTTCAGACACTTGATTTTACACATGCCACATTTAATAAACGTATAAACATATTAATTAAATTAAATACCATTATTTATTGTATATAATTAATTCATTAATCAATTAATTCTAGAACCCTCTATAACAATTTATGAGAATTTGTACATATAAGTAGTTCACCACTACTAGTACCATCATTTAATCGCTAATTCTAAATTCACTACGTAAATGATACTGAACTCATTATAACCCCTATCGATTGTCCGCAGCGTCGATGTATCAAGGATATAAGGTTTGTTCATTTAATGAAAATACAAAAATTTCTATGATCAAAAATTTCATCTACAATATTGGGCAGCTGCCATTTAGTGAACTTGAAACGTCTGCTATTCGTTTTGCTTAAAACGTACTAGAACTTTTATTTTTTTTTCAAACCTCACATAGCATCGGCCGAACCATATAACTTATATAAAATATTTTTGACATCATTTTAAAATAAAACAACCAACTAACATTTAATAAATCTAAAATAACATTTGAAAAGTATAGCACATACAATAACCCCTCAAAAACCACTCATAAATAATCGTCGTAAAAATATCTTTAACATAATTTAAAATCATAAATCATATACTAGTGCGGAAACTAGCGTCGGTCCTCGGGTTATGTGCACCTTCGATCCAGTAAAGTCAACCATCAAGACCTCCATTATCATAATTAGCATAATCACTGCATCGATCACACCTAGTGAGTCTAAAGACTCAACAAACCATAATCTTGATAACAAATAATACATATACAAATCACATGCAACAGTGAAAATTACTTGTACTTAAAATATCGTTTTCCTGAAGATGCATAAAATTTAACCATAAACGTTTTAAAAAAAACCTTTCATGATGCATAAACTTTTAAAATAAACATTTTCATAATGATGCATCAACTTTAAACATAGACATTTTCATAAACATTTTCGTAAACCTTTTCATATTATACTCAACATATTCATATGAACATGCATAACATAAACCTCAACATTTTTCATTTTTCTCATTTCATAACATAAATCCTTTCATCATGAGCATATGCATATTTCATTTTTATTGAATTCAGATCGTTAATTGTGACTTTCCTCAAACATCAAAAAGTCGATGGATCCATCTACATGAAACCACAGTACTGGGCGGTGGAGGACACCAGCAACACTCTCACCGGTCCGGTCAACTGGGCCCTAGCCTATCCTCATCGAATGGAAATACGATCATCGGGGCTCCCTCGGGGGCCTAATCCCATAGACGGTCTCTCTCTGGGGCATTTTCCCACGCTTGGGTTCCCTCTGGGGCCTTCTCCCGAAAATGGGCTCCCTCTGGGGCCTTTTCCCCTCACAATATTCTCATTCTTGCCTCAAGTCCTCATATACTCAATAGTCACAAATATTTCACTTCCTTCAACGTTTTACATTTTCATCACTTTATAAATCTTGCATTTAATATCCTTTTCCTTTTAAAAACAAACATGCAACATATCTTTTAAAGTTATCGTTTATCATAAAAATCCATAATCGTTTAAGATAAACATTTTTAACATATTAAAAATTCATAACATTTAAAATGACATTTTAACATCATAAACCTTTAAAATAACATTTTGACATGTTAAATCATAAATATTTAAAATAAACATTTTGACATAAAAATCCCTAAACATATAAAATTTCATAAATATTTAAAATAATCCTTTTAACATATAAAATTTCATAAACATCCATAACCATTGAAAATAATCATATTAGCACAAAAAACAACATTCAAGGCATTGCCATGACGTTTACTAATTTCTAGGTCTAAAATGACTGTTTTACCCCTGGACGTAAAATTTCACGTTTATGACATTTTCTTAATTTCATTGACTCTAACAAGTCCCAAATAATTATTTAAGCTTTTCTCATAATTTTATTTAACTTAAATCGAGGACTTTTAAATTAATCTTTAAATGTAACATATTAATGCGTTTTAATCCCGAATTAAACCAAACCTTAATATAAAATTCCCAAAATAAAAAATTAGACTTTTAATAATTATTTGAGCTTAAATATAATTTTCAATAATTTTATAAAGCTTAAAACTAGGCATTTCAATTAATTCGTTAATTAGCGTTTCGTACGGCGATTAAATTCCATATAAATCCAAAACTCATTATATTGATCCCAAATTTTAAACATAGCATTTTTATTATTTATTCTACCCTTCCAAGTCATGAGCCACACCCGTGGACCCATGGATTCAATTTTAGTTCTTAAAATCTCGAAATTGACACCTTTACGAACCACCCGAGCCATCTCCCAATTTACTCGAGCCACGCCCGAGCCACCTTGAGCCAAAACTTATCCAACCCATCTAGGGACCCTCATGACCAAGCCCAAGCCCCTGACCAGCCCCTTAAACCCACGAAAGGCCTGCTGTCATTGAACCCGATTGCATGTGGGTGTGTGTGCGAGTCTCCTTGTGTGTCTTGGACTCCTAACCCAACTAGGACTCTCCCAGCCAAGCCACCACCAAGCCCACCTGACCCTAACCAACCTTGGACCATGGCGAGACCCTACCCAGACCTGCCCAACCCATAGAACCCCAAGCACGGAACTCTGAACCAGATGACAGCAACCTGCGCACTTGATGGCTTCTCCTCACGGTTTCATGTTCTTGCTCGGCCCTACTGGAACCAAACCATACCAGCCCCTAGCGCAGCCCTTTTGCACCCTCCTAGGACCCTAAGGACCTAGCCTAGCCCAGCCCAGCCCAAAGCCCCTGACCGAGCCACAAACCCTGCACGATTGCTGAGCTCTGCGCTGCTTTCCCTATGCTCTCGGATGGGAGTCCTAGCTTGCTAGGACTCCCCCCCAGCCCTCTGGACTCGAGTCCTAGCGTGGCTAGGACTCTCTCCCTGACTCATCCACGCCCCTAGCTAGCCCCTGGTCCCAGCCAAAGCCAGCCAAGCCCTCAATCCCAATAAAACCGAGCCATACAAACACCAACTAGAAAGTTGGCCCCAGCTTGTTCTCTCGTGCATGTTCAGCCTGTTTGCGCGTGTCCTATGCCATTAAACTCGTGTAAAATATGCCTTATATCATCCTAATTCATGGCAGCCCCTTTGACAACATAACAAACATGTTTTGGATAAAAAAATCAAGAGTTTAGGACACATATATGTATAGTTACGAAAATTGTGAATTGTGTGACATGTTTTAATGAAAAAAATCATTAAATAAAATACTATGGTGTGATAGATGTTTGAAGAAAAGAATATGGCGTGCCTTTGACCGTTGACGATTGCGAAGAACGGCGACGACGACCTTGGCTTGAATTTCCTAAGCCAAATTTTCAACTTTTTCCTTCAATTTAATGTGTGTGCCGTGTAATTTTCTAGTGGAGAGAATTTTGATTGCATTGGGGAGGTGGGGCGTGTGATGAGTAGGGTTATGGGGTCAAAATTGCATATTAAATAGTTAATTAGACACTAATCAAATCCTTGGCCCATTAACCATGTTAATTAGGCCCATTTAGCCCATTAGTTTTAATTAAAATATTAAAAATAATTTTGTTTAATAAAGTTTGTGAATTTATTAGCTGGGTTGCCAAAACGTTTGTATTTTTGTTGAAAAATCAACACCGATAAAATTTACGTTCCGGCGTATAAAATCACCTCAAACTCCTTATTTTCAAAAGTAAGAAAAAGCATCATTTAGAAATTAAGCTAACTTCTATTTAGAAATTAAGCTAACTTCTATTTATTCCATCTTATAGAATAAACTTATTAACTTCTTTATAAGCATCTCGTTTTATCTCCATTAAATTATATCCTCCAAATTCAAATTCTTAAACTTTGAATTTCTCAACGAAAATACAGAATCCGATACTTGTGTGACTCTCAATGATTAAGGGATACAGCTAGATGTGGGTTCACGACTCTATCTGATTCAGTGCAGCAACCCTATGAATCTCCAATGGCCAGTGTAGTAACCCTTTCTCCATTGCCCATCCTCAAAAAGGTCTCACCTTCCCGCATCCTTCTAGTTCTTGTCATCGCCTACAAATTATTGCATACATGAGATCTACATCCCGTATCCAATACCCAAGAAGTTGAATTAATTTAGACATTATTTAAAACATACCGTTTCCACAACCCTTCCCAGCAAAATACTCCTAGCAATTGCACTTCCAGTGTACAGGCTTCTTGCAACGGAAGTAAATGTCTTATAATTTCTCAAGCTTTTCGGGCCCTTTAGAATTGTTTGCAGCTTGCTTCTTGTTTTTCTTGGAAGGAAGAGAAGGCTTATTACTCTTCCCTTTTATCCCTTTCTTCGTCCCAAACAAAGATCCCACGAAGAAACTTGGTTTTTCCTTCTTGATGGTGGCTTTTTAACTAGTCATCATGTTGCCCAACTCTTAAGGCTGGCCTCCAAATTGTACATGTTGAAGTTCAACACAAACCCATCAAACAATGATGACAGTGATAGCAGTAGAATGACTATGGACAATTAATTGGGAATAACAAAGTCCAAGCCCACTAACTTTTTAATGATATGAATCCTCGTATGAAGGAAAAACAAATACGATTAATTGGAATCGCGCCCTCAGTTCATTAACATTTAAAGGATCCGTGTCATGTCACGACCTTTTGAATCAAGTATTGCGTGATATTCACCTCTAAACTATGAAAAGCATAGCAACAAATAATCACAAGAAAACAATCGGCACTCGAACGGACCTTCAAAGAACTCGTCTTTGACAATCCGCGTAAGAAAAATCGACAAACGCCACAAAGTATAAACTTTGATAAGTTTGATTTTGAACAAAGAAAAAGCTTCCACGATTGCATCATTCTCCCCTTCTTGAAAAGGATTTGTCCTCAAATCTTGTTCATCACCTACATCAAACAACGAAAGATCACTAACATTAAAACTAGAACTCACATTATACTCAACTGGTAGATCGAATTTGTAGGCGTTGTCATTGATCCTTTTAAGGACTTGAAATGGTCCATCACCCCTAGGCAGCAGCTTTGAACGTTTTTTCTCGGGGATGCTTTCCTTCCGCAAATGTAGCCATACCTAATCACCCTTTTCAACTACCAACTTCCTCTTCCCCTTGTTGGCCTGCTTGGCATATTGCTCATTTTTCTTCTCAATGTTCACCTTGGCCTTTTCATGCAAACCCCTAACAAATTCAGCCTTTTTTGCCATCCATGTTTAACCTTTCACTAATAGATAAAGACATCAAATCTAACGGAGTCAACGGATTAAAACCATACACAATTTCAAATGGTGAATAATTTGTAGTAGAATGTACGTTATAAGCAAACTCAACAAATGGTAAACAATCTTCCCAATTCTTTAAGTTCTTTTTAAGAATAAAACGTAATAAATTTCCTAACATGTAAGGCTCGAGATTTATTAGTCTTCATTGATGTGATATTCGGAAGATATGAGTATGCATGACATGTAACGAGAAGCACTAAATGAGATTATGAAGTGGTGCATGAAATCTAGACAGCACCCGCGGTGCTGCTACAGTGAGGTCAGCGCACCCGCGTTACAGGACTGAGCGCACCCGCGGTCGAAGCTTTCGGAAAAGTTGATGTATATCATTACACTGAGCGCACCCGCGGTTATTGAATGAGCGCACCCGCGGTGTGACGTGCAGCATGAAAAATAAGCCACGTTTCCTGGTGTTGCATGCAATATATATATAGATATACAATCGATTCATTCTTCACAATTCAGAGAGGAATCAAGAAAAGGCTCCGAGGAAGGATTTAAATTTGTGATTGAAGATTTTGGAGATCCATCCGTCCGATTGTGAATCCGACTTCAATACTGTGTTCCTATCGACGCAGGCTACAACTAGACGTAAGTTTCGTTACGTTTAGACATGATGTGAATTTATGATATTGTCAGAATTGAATATGAATCAGATATGATGTTTCTACTACAGTAGACATTGTATAGTTGGAGTCAGATTAAAGAATAGACTGTTTATACAATTGTTATGATTTTCGAAAGATATTGATCGAGATTTGATATCAGAGTTGTGTTGTTACTGATCTTAAGTGTACAGATATTTAGATTATGAATTCTGATATTATATCTGTGATGTTGAGATTGACGGGGAGATCGAAACTGTATTTTTATGCCGTCGAAACATCAGTTGATTTAGAGTGATCAGGATTCAGTAATGATTTCTATGATATCGTTGATATGAATTAGATTCTACCTTGTTCAGATATGGATCAGATTATATACTGATTTGAGTATTGATCAGAACAGGTTTTGAATCGAATTATATACTGATATTGTATTTATGCGATTGTCATTGCCAGACTGGGTATGGAAAGATTGGAATACAAGACTTTATCTTCGTCAGACCGGGAAGACAAAGGTATAATTCATGTGAATTCGGGAGATACGACTCGAATCAGACTTAGTTGGAGTTTCCCTAAATCACATACTAGATTTATTAATTATATTTGATGATGATTATGTCTTGTTTATAGATTTATATTCAAGCATTGAGATAGGAAAGTCATTGGCAGACTTGCCAAACTAGATGTTCGGTGGTATCGACGCTTCGGATCAGATTCACTCCGATTGTAGACATTCGATACAGATATGACCGAAGTCTAGGAATAAGACGTACAGTTACCCCGATTGGGAGGGTAGGTGACAGACAGTGACGACTTATTCACACCGGGATCCCTAGAGTTAGAGTCGAGTCGAGTCAAGATATGAATTGAATTGAGTTGCATGCTTATTTGAATTTGATTTCAGAGATTATGGAATCCATTGTTACTGCATGCTTATTTTTATTGGGTTTCCTAGACTATGAAACCTATTGTTATGAATTTTATGCATGATAATATGCTTTATGATTTATATTGTGTATATTCATGTATACATGTTTTATACTGGGATTTATTCTAACCGGAGTATCCGGCTGTTGTCTTGTTTTGTATGTGTGCATGACAACAGGTGGAACAGGATCGGGGTCAAGAAGATGATGAGAGGAGATGAGTTAGAGTGGTGATTCCGGACTTATTGTCGACTTGGTTTAATACTTGAAATTTAGTAGTTGAACCTTAGCCTTGTTTGAATAATTGTTGTTCATTATTGTACTTTTATACTGAGATGTATAATAGATTGATTCCATTACCTTCCGCATTTTAAAGAAAAAATTTTAGACCCTGTTTATCTTAATTGATAATTAAATCCCAAAGATGATTAAGATGATGATTAGCGTCCAGGTCCCCACAACAGGTGGTATCAGAGCTGATAGATCCTTTAGACTGAGATAGAAGAAAATGAGCGGGGTAGATAGATTGAGTTTTCTTTCCTTGCATGTGATTGCTAGCATGAGACTTATTTTGATGTTGATTTACATAGTGTGTGCTAGCATGACAGTATGCCTTACTGCTTTGAAATACATGTTTACCTGATTATCTGATTTGAATTGGTAATATGTATTATTGAGTATGAATCAGATCTGATTCATGAACAGCAGTAAGATGATCAGAGAAAGATTGGAACAGATTTGTAGTATTTGAGTACTAATGTTTTGATAAGCAGATATACCTCCACGGAGAATTCCAGAAAGGGGTAGTACTTCGACTGAACAGATAGATGTATCAGAAACTCAGATGGAAATACACTTGGAAGAATTTCAGTTATTTCAGCCGCCGATTCTGAGTGGTATCGAGACGTCTGAAGAGTGTGAGAACTGGTTTGATGATATAGAAATACTGTTTGATTTACTTGATTATTCAGATGAGCAGAGAATTAAACTGATATTCCACCAGTTACGAGAGAATGCCAGAAGTTGGTGGATTACAAGTAAAAGAATGCTAGAACAGAGAGGTACATTGATTTCTTGGGAAATATTCAGAACTGAATTTTATCGAAGATTTTTCTCAGTTTCGTACCGGGAGGAAGAAAGCAGAATTTGAGAATTTGAGACAAGGCCAACTGAATATTGAAGAATATGTTGCGAAATTCTCTATTCTACTGCGTTTCGCTCCTAATGTAATTGGGAATGATGAAGCTGTAGCGGATCAGTTCATCAGAGGATTGAACTCGGAGATGGTTGCATTGATGAATATGCAGCGACCTTATCATTTTGCTGATGCCTTGAGTAAAGCGAAGAGAGCGGAGACGAGTCTGATTAGACAACTAAAAAGGGTGTGTGAGATACAACCTCAGACACAGCAATCCCTTCTTAGATTTGATAAAGGCAGTACGAGTGGAAAGCAAGATTTGCTGAAAGCTCGAAAGAAACCATTCAAGAAGTTAGGAAGCGGACTGAGCGGTTCAACTAGCTCCAGTGGTTCCAGCCCAAGTTATACTGGAGTGTATTGCAGGATTTGCGGAGGGAGACATTCCACAGAGCAATGCCAGGGAGTGACTGGTAGTTGCCATATTTGTAGACAGCCGGGACACTTTGCTAGAGTTTGTCCTCCGAGAAATTCTCTAAGAGTTTAGGGAGCAGAAGACCGAGGAACAAACACAGGACACACCTGATGATAGAGTGGCCGGTACTATTTTTTTATGATTATATTGCATATGTATTGATATATACTAATGCATTCCCTATGATTACCTTTGACTGAGTTGCATTGAGATATGCTGTACCTGTTGAGTCTGATTGTACTGTAGTATTGATTCCCTTACTTGTTGGGAAAGAAAGATTGATATCAGAAATTTCTGTGAAATATTGTATACTACAGTAAGATGAGAATGAGGTCGAGTTAGATTATGATGTACTTGTATTTCTGAATTGACCGCATTATTGATATTAATATACTGAACAAGTACAGAACTATTGTAGATTCCTGTCAGAAAAATATAAGATTCAGACCAGATAGGAATGATGAGTAGAAATTCCTCGGTAAGGATTCTAGATTTAGAATTCCTTTGATATCTGTATTGTCTATGACTCGATTGATACAGAAAGGAGCAGATGGTATCCTTATGTATTCAGTAGATGTACTGAAATCGAGCCTAACATTGGCAGACTTGCCAATAATGTACGAGTTGGCTGATAATTGCCAGATAAGATTTCATATTTGCTTTATATCAGAAAGATAGATTTCAGAATTGAATTGATACCAGGTACTGGTTGTGTTTTAGAATTCAGTACAGAATGATATTGAATGTACAGAATGACATTGAAAGAATTGAAAGATCAGTAGAAGAGTACCGACCAGGAGTTACATCTGATTTCATGTTTCTCTTTGGCATATTTCAGTATGTTCAGAGATATTCTGATGATTTCATGCTTGTTGTATCTATGATAGCTTGATATACTTACAGCATTTGATTGACTGAATCGAATCTCTGAAGATTGTATTGAATACTCTGAGAACTGTGATTATTGTATACAGAAATTATTCAGATATAAAATCTGCTTGAAACAGATTGTATTCAGAATATGCGATATCTGAAGTTAGTATACCTATTGATTTTGACACAGTTGAGATCATGATCAGTAGATAAGAATAATACCGATATCAGACAGAGCAGAAATGTCATAAATTTATTTTAGTCTGAATTGACAGATTTTTGTATACGATTGTTGTTTTGTGTCTGCCTGAGTATTGTTATTGTTCTAACACAATATTTGAGACAGCTTATATTGTCTGAGGACATATTATATTTGCAGATGATATATAGCAGTTGATCAAAACGACATGAAGACGTGATTGATTAGTGAGAATTGACAATATTGCCAGGAATTGCCGTTTTATGAGTTTACTAAACTCACTAGATCAATATAGATTATTGATATTATTCTAATTTGATAGTACTGTTATTCTGAGTCAGTGTTTGATATAGATTATTCAAACAGAATCAGAGCTGAATTCGAGAATTTGAGTAGATCAGAAATATAATCAGAATGTTCAGAGCTTAATTTCGATAATCAGAACAGAGCATCGATCAGAGTGACAGATATATGATTGTACGGTATGAGAATGATTATCTTATGATGTCAAATGTTTCAGAATTGTACAACAGAATTTGATATCGATAGTCAGAACCGAATACCAGGTAGGTATTTTTCTTTAATTTATATTATTAACTAATTGTTTATACCAAATAGTTCGAATTGGAAATGACAGATAGGGTCAGAAGCGCACAGAAATAGATTCAGTAGTCATTCCGGTAACAGAAAGTATATGATAATTCGAACAGATAGTTTTGATATAGACCGGGTATTAAATCAGTTATGGCAGAATTTATGCTGAAATGTTGGCAGAATTGTACTGAAATGTCTGAACCGCCAATAAATGAAGATAGAAATATAGAGATCAGAAGATTTATTACAGAATTTGTATATTCTTGACTAGACATGGGGAGTATATTTCGATGAAATTCGTAATGAAATTACTGCAATACTTTCCAGATTGTGATATGATATGATTGTGATTGACAGATTGTTCAATCTATATCTATTAGTTTGTACAAGATGACGTACAAACATGACCAAATGACACAGATCGATGTCAAAGAAAGGGTCAGATTGATCAGAATGTGGAACTAGACTATATCAGATTGTGATTTTGATTGAGTTTGTAATTGTGGTAGAATATACCATGAACTCATTCATATATTATCCACCGACTGATAGATAGCCAGAGTGTACTATCCGGATATTGAGAGATATCCAGGAAGTGGCAGTGCTGGATGCTAGCACCAGTTGATATGACATATTGTCACTGTGTGAATTATTTTACGATCATCGTTATCAGATAACCAGATGGATAATGAAATAGTTACAGATGATATATTGTACAGTGAGTACTGCAGATTTCTTTGGTATAAGAATAATATCTCGGAGATACCTGAGATAAGATTTGATACGGTCAGAGATATGACAAAGGAAATGTAGCTAATTCAGAAGAAAATGAAGATAGCTCAGACCAGACAAACTTAATACGCCAACGTCGGATGATGACGATTTGTATTTGGGGCCAAAGATTTAATATATCCTTGACTGGGATAAACAGATTTGATATCAACGAATGATATTGATTTGGTATGAGCTGTTGATTGGTATATACAGATGTTGTATAGCCCCAGTATTGTGAGATTAATTCAGTCAGAGTTATTTCAAAGGGTAGTATGATATTATGCTCTTGAATTATTATTCCAATTTAGAATCACAGATCCGTACAAGAAAGATATTTTAAGAATGAAGACTATTCTATTAATGAAAATACAGTAAGTGACAGGGCCTCAAAGAGACTATCTGAAAGACAGAACTTGTCATATGATTAAGATTTCAGAATGGATTCATTGAGATGAATTTTGATTTAAACTATGTATACATTTCTTCTGATAAATCTGAATTGATTACTTGTGATTTCGAGGACGAAATCATTTCTTAGAGGGGGAGAAATGTAAGGCTCGAGATTTATTAGTCTTCATTGATGTGATATTCGGAAGATATGAGTATGCATGACATGTAATGAGAAGCACTAAATGAGATTATGAAGTGGTGCATGAAATCTAGACCGCACCCGCGCTACGAACAAGACCGCACCCGCGGTGCTAGATAGACCGCACCCGCGGTGCTGCTACAGTGAGGTCAGCGCACCCGCGTTACAGGACTGAGCGCACCCGCGGTCGAAGCTTTCGGAAAAGTTGATGTATATCATTACAGTGAGCGCACCCGCGGTTATTGAATGAGCGCACCCGCGGTGTGACGTACAGCATGAAAAATAAGCCACGTTTCCTGGTGTTGCATGCAGTATATATATAGATATACAATCGATTCATTCTTCACAATTTAGAGAGGAATCAAGAAAAGGCTCCGAGGAAGGATTTCAATTTGTGATTGAAGATTTTGGAGATCCATTCGTCCGATTGTGAATCCGACTTCAATACTGTGTTCCTATCGACGCAGGCTACAACTGGACGTAAGTTTCGTTACGTTTAGACATGATGTGAATTTATGATATTGTCAGAATTGAATATGAATCAGATATGATGTTTCTACTACAGTAGACATTGTATAACTGAAGTCAGATTAAAGAATAGACTCTTTATACAATTGTTATGATTTTCGAAAGATATTGATCGAAATTTGATATCAGAGTTGTGTTGTTACTGATCTTAAGTGTACAGATATTTAGATTATGAATTATAATATTATATCTGTGATGTTGAGATTGACGGGGAGATCGAAACTGTATAGTTATGCCGTCGAAACATAAGTTGATTTAGAGTGAACAGGATTCAGTAATGATTTCTATGATATCGTTGATATGAATTAGATTGTACCTTGTTCAGATATGGATCAGATTATATACTGATTTGAGTATTGATCAGAACAGGTTTTGAATCGAATTATATACTGATATTGTATTTATGCGATTTTCATTGCCAGACTGGGTATGGACAGATTGGAATACAAGACTTCATCTTCGTCAGACCGGGAAGACAAAGGTATATATAATTCATGTGAATTCGGGAGATACGACTCGAATCAGACTTGGTTGGAGTTTTCCTAAATCACATACTAGATTTATTAATTATATTTGATGATGATTATGTCTTGTTTATAGATTTATATTCAAGCATTGAGATAGGAAAGTCATTGGCAGACTTGCCAAACTAGATGTTCGGTGGTATCGACGCTTCGGATCAGATTCACTCCGATTGTAGACATTCGATACAGATATGACCGAAGTCTAGGAATAAGACGTACAGTTACCCCGATTGGGAGGGTAGGTGACAGACAATGATTTCTTATTCACACCGGGATCCCTAGAGTTAGAGTCGAGTCGAGTCAAGATATGAATTGAATTGAGTTGCATGCTTATTTGATTTTGATTTCAGAGATTATGGAATCTATTGTTACTGCATGCTAATTTTTATTGGGTTTCCTAGACTATAAAACCTATTGTTATGAATTTTATGCATGATAATATGCATTATGATTTATATTGTGCATATGCATGTATACATATTTTATACTGGGATTTATTCTCACCGGAGTATCCGGCTGTTGTCTTGTTTTGTATGTGTGCATGACAACAGGTGGGACAGGATCGGGGTCAAGAAGATGATGAGAGAAGATGAGTTAGAGTGGTGATTCCGGACTTATTGTCGACTTGGTTTAATACTTGAAATTTAGTAGTTGAACCTTAGCCTAGTTTGAATAATTGTTGTACATTATTGTACTTTTATACTGAGATGTATAATAGATTGATTCCATTACCTTCCGCATTTTAAAGAAAAAATTTTAGACCCTGTTTATCTTAATTGATAATTAAATCCCAAAGATGATTAAGATGATGATTAGCGTCCGGGTCCCCACATAACATCCTATTAACAACCTCAGTTTGATGATGACAAGTCGTAGAAACAATAATTTAGTGCCAAGTTTAGCCTACAACGTTTTCCAGAAATAACTCAAAACTTAACATCACGATCAGAAACAATAGTCCTAGGCATTCCATGCAACCTAACGACTTCTCTAAAAAACAAATCCGCAGTGTTAAAGGCATCATCGGTTTTATTACAAGCAATAAAATATGACATCTTAGAAAATCTATCAACAACAACAAATATTGAATCCCTCCCCTTCCTAGTCTTAGGAAAATCCAAAACAAAATCCATAGAAACATCAACCCAAGGTTCACTAGGGACGGGAAGTCGTGTATACAATCCATGTGATTGTGTTCTAGACTTATCTTGTCTACATGTTATGCACTTTTCACACACACGCTCAACATCACGATTCATATGTGGCCAATAGAAATGTTCATGCAAAGAACCCAAAGTTTTAGCCACACCAAAGTGCCCCATCAAACCACCACCATGTGCCTCCCTAACAAGTAATTCACTAATGGATGATTTAGGGATGCACAACCTATCTTCTCTAAACAAGAAACTATTATGCAAATAGAATTTGTGATATGGACCATGCATACATGTTTCAAACACATCCTTAAAATCCTCATCTAGCAAATATAACTCCTTGACATGCTCAAACCCCAAAATTTTATATTCCAAAGTAGAAATAGTATGTACCTTCGTGATAGTGTGTCGGCCACTACGTTTTCCTTACCTTGCTTAAATTTGATCATGCAGGGGAATGTCTCCACAAATTCCTCCCACTTGGCATGTCTCTTGTTCAACTTCTGCTGCCCCTTAAGATGCTTTAAGGATTCATGATATTTATGAATCACAAACTCCCTAGGCCTCAAGTAGTGCTGCCATGTCCCAAGAGTCCTCACAAGCGCATAGAACTCCTTGTCATAGGTCGGGTATTTCAGCGTTGCTCCATTGAGCTTCTCACTAAAGTACGCCACCGGCAGTCCACTTTGCATCAAAACTCCGCCAATACCTACACTTGAAGCATCACATTCAATTTCAAAGGTGTTAGGAATGTCAGGCAAAACAAGTAAAGGAGCATTAATTAATTTTTGCATAATGATATTATAAGACTTCTCTTGCTCCTCGCCCCAATGGAACGGGACGTTCTTCTTTATCACCGCTGTCATTGGTGTCGCCAGTGTGCTAAAATCTTTTACAAACATCCTATAGAAGCTTGCAAGGCCATGAAAACTTCGGACTTGACCAACAGTATTAGACGTTGGCCAATCTCAAATAACACTTACCTTGTCTTCATCCACTTGTATCTCATGTGAGCTTACCAAAAAACTAAGAAAGACAAGTTTGCTTGTACAAAAATCACATTTTTTTAAGTTAGCATATAAAATTTCAGCCCTTAGTGTGATTAGCACAAGTTTCAAGTGTTTAACATGCCAATCCAAGTTTCTGCTATACACTAGGATATCATCAAAATAAACCACAACAAATTTTCCTATGTGTGCACGCAATTAACCTCATAAAGGTGCTAGGAGCGTTAGTTAAGCCAAAAGGCATGATCATCCACTCATATAATCCGTATTTGGTTTTAAATGCAGTTTTCCAGCCATCACCTTCCCTCATTCTAATTTGGTGATAACCACTTTTCAAATCTATGTTGCTGAAAATACATGCACCATGCAATTCATCTAACATAACATCTAGTCTAGATATAGGATGCCTATACTTAATGGTTATGTTATTGATTGTTCTACAATCCACACACATACGCCATGAGACATATTTCTTAGTATTTAATAAAACAGGTACAGCACAAGGAGACATGGAACCACACACAAAACCCCTATCTAACAACTCACTTAGCTGTCGTTGAAGCTCCTTAGTCTACTCTGGATTTCTCCTATTAGCTGGACGATTTGGCAATGCACTCCCGGGCACAAAATCAATTTGGTGCTCAATCCCCCTCAATGGTGGTAGTCCTTGAGGTAGCTCATCCGAAAATATATCATCAAACTCCTGCAAAAGTGAAACAACAATACTCGGAAGGGACCCGGCTATATCACTTGTGTTAAAGAAGATCTCTTTATAAAGAATCAACATAAGTGGTTCATGTGTGTGCATCAATTGCTTCAACTCACTCTTTTGGGCCATATATGTTTTCTTTTTTGCATCTTTTCTCTCATTTTCTTTCCTCTCACTTTCTTTTTTCTTTTGTATGGCCATCTCACCTTTTTTATCACTCTTTTTTTCAGTCATTTCATTTTTTTCTCTCAAAGGCCATCTCTTTTTTTTGCTCACTATTTCTTTCGGCCTCATCTCCCTTCTTTTTTTTTCAATTGTTCCTCCAACACTTGCTTTGGAGACAAATGAAGTAAAACAATAGGTTCTTTTTTTAGTACAAAAGAATATCAATTTCTAAACCCATCATGCGTCACTTGCCTATCATATTGCCATAGTCTCCCTAACAAAATATGACAAGCATGCATTGGCACCACATCACACAACACCTCATACTTCCCAATAGAAAAAGAAACCAATACTTGTTGGTTCACCTTCACCTCTGCATAATCATTCAACCATTGAAGCCTATATGATTGAGGGTGCTTTAACCTAGGCAAACCCAATTTCTCTACC
Organism: Primulina tabacum; assembly: GCF_025594145.1. Lineage (NCBI taxonomy): Eukaryota > Viridiplantae > Streptophyta > Magnoliopsida > Lamiales > Gesneriaceae > Primulina > Primulina tabacum. The sequence goes on along the minus strand of NC_134559.1, from coordinate 22,950,538 downwards.
ATCTCAATACTAGCCACATTGGTGCAACTACACCACCATCTATGACAAGATTGAAAACCTTTTCGTTTACAAAACACCTAGTATGGAATAAGTTCTCCCTTTGGTTCGTCTCCTCCTCCTTGACTTGGGCACTCATGATCCGCCTAGTCACTAGTGCTTCACCTACAACCGCCTCATATCCCTCATCGGGATCCTCTAATGCAGGCATCTCATCATCATTACCATCGTCATCACACTCACTTTCAGACTCATACTCACCATAACCATTCAAAATCATCACCCTCTTATTAGGACATTGGCTAGCAATACGATCAACCCCTTGACACCTAAAACATTTAATAACCCTAGAACGATTAAGAGGAGTTTCAGATTTACCTTGCACTCCTTGTTTAGGCGTCTCTTGCTTGGTCTCAATCTTGGGCTTGTTCATCACCTTATCCTCTTCACGTTTCACAACATTTCATCGCCAAGAAGATGACGAACTCCCCGTTTGATTGGTGCGGCCAACCCCTCGTCTCTTGATTTGTTGCTCCACTTTTATTGTCATTTGCACCATCTCGTCTAGATCCAAGTAGTGCCTAAGCTCCACTTGATCTTGAATCTCCCTGTTCAAACCACAAAGAAAACTGGCCATTGTCGCCTCACTATCCTCCTCTATATTTGCCCTAATCATGACTACTTCCATCTTTTTATAGTAGTCCTCGACACTCTTTACACCTTGCCTCAAAGTTTGTAGCCTCTTAAACATCTCCCTATAATAGTGATTGGGCACAAACCTCTTCCTCATGACCATCTTCATCTCATCCCAAGTTTCAATGGGCATCTCATTATATCTCCTCCTAGTTGTCACTAGTTGATCCCACCAAATGAGAGCGTAGTCTAAAAATTCAATCACCGCCAACCTAACATTCTTTTGTTCGGAGTAGTTGTGACATTCAAACACAAACTCTACCCTCTTTTCCCACTCTAAATATGTCTCCGGGTCAGATTTCCTATGGAACGATGGAATCTTTATCTTAATACTACCCTTGTTACCATCTTCCCTATCATCATATCTACCCCGTACGACTTATCTTCTTCCTCTACCAAATCCTCTACCTCGTCCGTTCCTACCCCAATTTTCATTTTGGCTCTCATAGTCTCCTCCCAAATCATACTCTTCCTCTTCTTCTCCTCTACCCAAATCTTTAGGCTTAGATTTATTTCCACTAGTACTAACTTCAAGCCTACTCATCCTCTCATGTAACGGCTCCAACTCAACCCTCATCATACTAGCATTTTTTTGGAATTAACGGTGAGTATTTTTAGTGAGAAAAATTAACGGTGAGCATTTGACCGTGAGCATTTGACCGTGAGCATTCGCTCCTCTCTCCTCTCTTTTTTTTCTCACTACAAATACTCACCGTTCATTGCAAAAAAAACGCTCGAACTCAAGTCTTTTCACTCTAAATTGATAGTTCTCTCGAAGGTGTGCTTAAGCTTTGTACTTGTATATATATCAAACAATCAAGTTCAACTCGCGAACAATTGTGATCGACTCACTTGGACTGCGTAGACAAGAAATTTGAATTTTTTTTCACTATGAGAAACTATTGAATACGACTCGCAAAAGGGAATAGAACAAAATATCAAAACCAAATTGTGGCAAATTTTCGAATTTTTTTATTTTTTCATTTTTTTTTTGCTCTTGCACAAGATGGATTTGTGCACTCGAAAATCCCCACAAAAAAAATCACAAATTTTTGAGAATCCCAGATTCACGAAAGACGAAGAACGATAGAACGACGCAAATCTAACAAAAAAACGAAAGTATAATTGCAGATCTGAAAAATTAAGAACAAGATACTTACTTGAACATAATGAACTTGACTCTTATACCAAATGATATGAATCCTCGTACGAAGGAAAAGCAAACACGATTAATTGAAATCGCGCCCTCAGTTCAATAATGTTTAAAGGATCCATGTTGTGTTGTTGCGACCTTTTGAATCAAGTATTGCGTGATATTCACCTCTAAACTATGAAAAGCATAGCCACAAATAATCACAAAAAAACAATCGGTACTCAAAAAAACCTTCAAAGAACTCGTCTTTGACCATCCGCGTAAGAACGATCAATAAACGCCACAAAGTATAAACTTTGATAAGTTTGATTTTGAACAAAGCAAAAGCTTTAATTGTTTGAGAGAAAAAATCAAGAACTATGTATTCTATCAATGAATAATCTGAATTGTGTGTAAATTTCGTCCAAATATGTTTACATATCAAAATGGATATCAAATCTAGTCCCCTAAATAAATTGGACTCTAAACTAGGAAACTAGGAATTTTCTCGCAGGCCGACGCGCTGGGGCGATGAAGTTTGGTCGCCCTAGCGCGAAGCTTTACACTTAGGACTGTGTGCGGTGCGCTGGGGTGGTAGTTTGGCCGCCCTAGCATGCTTGCGCTGGAATTTACTTCTTGAGCAATACAGGTCGCGCTAGGGCAGTATAGTTTGGCCGCTTTAGCGCGTGATCTTCTGGTTCAAAGTCATTCTCTTCAAAATTTAGCACTTGAACCGCATTCCATTGACTCCCAAACTTACTCCCATGAATCACGAACCCCACGGGATCTTCTTGATTGCTCACGAGCCCATGCAATGCTTCTTTGAATCTCTTCAGTCGTCCACTCGTGATTGGTCCCTCTGGCAACTCTAAAGGATCTCATGCCTTCCTTGGAACTTGGCCTTCCATGATCGCCTCATTTAATGGGCCCAATCATCCTCACGCCATGCTCATGGACCGAGGCCCCTTCTCTTAGGCGTGATGTCATGAGTTGTTTGATAGGCCTCAGTGGACGTGTTTGTTCACCGTACAACTCTTGTAGGTGGCCGTAAATGTCAGCATCATTCACAGCTTCCTCAAACCACCTATGTAGCTCGTTTGACATAGAAGCTAGCATATAACTTTTAGCTTGAAGATCATGGTCCCACCATTTATAAAGCTTGGCCAATTCCTCAGTAGTGGCATTGGCAGCTGCCTGTTTTGGAAGAGCTTTTTTGAGCACATATGCTATTTTCTCATAATTTAAAACGATTTTTAAATTCCTCAACCAGTCATGATAGTTAGGTCCAATTAACTTGTTTTGATCGAGAATAATAGATAGTGGGTTTCGAGACATCACAAATATAATGAAATAGAAACATGATAAAAATTAATGACTATTTTAAAATATTTTGTAAGACGTACAATATGGACTTTTGTTTTTACGAATTGCCTCCACTATTTTGATATTTTCCCCAGCCTATGATAAAAATGAGAAATCCAATTTCCTTAGTGAGTACACAAGGCCCAATCGCTAAATCGTAATCCCAATTAATATTAGTCGATCACAATTTCCAGAAGGTAGAGCCCAATTGCAACTCCTTGCAACCCTCATTTAATTATGCCTCATGTTTGAGTAGGGTCCAATAATATTATCAGCTTTCTCTTCAAGTGTCGAGCCAGACCCATCAATGTCAAACCTTGTGGACGGTCGCCATGAGATCCCCCAATTTTATGAGCCAAATTCATGAGAGTTCCACATAGTTCACATCAAATATGTCAGTGGAAGTCACAACTTTCCGACGTCTAGGCCTCCCCAATTTTATGAGCAAGACATTGTGTAAGGACCATGTATCGTATTATCGTAAATCCTAGGTTGATTATCAATAATTCATGAAATTGCCATATTATTAAGTGTATGAAGTATATAATTGACAATGAAAGTGAAAAAATAGGTGGTGATAATGAAAGATTGTATTAGAAATTGATTTGTATTTGAAAATTATGCTGAACCGCAATAGAGAAATGACACATGTTACGTTTTTAGCGTAATTACATGAGTATTAGTCCAAATGAAATTAAACTTATTTCATTAGAAAGCTAATACATAGTACTAAAATTTTCATGTTTTGAGTTTTATCTAAATCCATTTGGAAGTAGGGGCAAAATCATCCCGAAATGTATCGTGTGCATTGCAGTTCCTTCCCTGACATATTTTAGGCAAATGAGCATAACTATAGCGTCTGATATACCAATTGAGTGAGGTTGGTGTAAAATGAAAGCTAAGACATATTTCTACAACTTTCATGTTGACCACTTTTGCTAATTTGAAACCTAAAAGATCATTTCGGACCATGCACCCGCGTGCGAAGTAACGTTCTGGACAGCAAGGGGCGCGTGGCTGTGTGTGTTTTGGCGCCTATGCGCGCACCATTTAGCTGCACAGTATTAGAGGTCGATAAGCATGGGTTTCCTTAAAACAATTCCTTCATTCTACCTGAAAGTACGAAGGACAAATTAGGAAATCTATTTCTATCGTACGAATATACCTTGAACCGTTGTCGAAACTTGAAACAAATTATATATTTGGAATCCTCGTGTTGAGAGCGTTCTTTTGAGGTAAATTTCTTTTGGTTTCAGCACCTTTATTTATTGAATTGCTTGAATAGCATGTATTTGAATTCGAATTCAATATATGGGATAGAATAACAGATGAGAAACTACATTTCAAAGTTGAAATTGAATTATGCTATGATTTCAATTTTATATGAATTTTTGAAGTTTCAAAACAATTTTGAAATAAATAAATTTTGATTGTAAATGATTAGATGTATAATAATTATTATATAACAACGAGGTATAAGTATTTATAATGCGATATAATTATCCTAACGACGTAAAGGTTAAACTTAATAGCGTAGAACGAATTGATACATTTAAATACGCTATTAGTGTTGAATTTGAATGAATTTATTGATACAATGAATATGTTGATTATGTAGAATGATTAACTGTATTAAAATCCTAATTATGGATCACGCTACATTGACTGGAGACAAAGAATTGAGGTATGTTGCGACCGAGTAACATACGACAGGTATCTGAGTCATATGATATATGTTTGATTGATTGGAATGAATATATGTGTCTATATGCCTTATTGTTGAGTCGATGTGGCATACATGACATACACATTTAACTATGATCCTTGGATAATTGTATATGATTGGATTTGATTCTCGGGTTTGTGAGCACGATGTTATGTTTGGTATTATGTGGCCCTTAAAAGAATAGTCGTTGTGGCCCCTACGACTGACATGAATGAGATTTGGGATTTGATGACGCTTTGCCAACGCTATCATACGATCATCCCTTATGCTTGATTGAGGCTAGTGTGCCCGCTCGAGCATTGATTTGATAGCGGTTCGATTGATTCTGATTTATGCTTAGTGGATGGGCATTTGACCCGATTTCCCCACGACATAAATGCATTGTATATCATATATCATTATGTAGATACATGTTGTATAAACACTAGTAGAATTTTTGGTTTTTACTTCGTCACTAGTTACTTCGGCGATTGTTAATTATAAAGTAGTATATACCAATCAACTTCGTAATAACACCGGCGAAGCAAAATATTATTTTTTACTTCATAATTTAAAAAACACGAGCTTCATTTCTAATTTTTAGTAACATTTTACTTCGACAGAGTAGTTTTGAAAAGTAAAAAGTTAAAAAATTTGAAATATATATTTAGTGAAGTAAAAAAACGAACCATAATTTTAATTTAATTCCCTTAAATTGTCTTTTAATTTAATGATGAAATAATAAAATATAAAATAACTCGTCATATTAAATACTTCACTACAATATAAAAAAATGAAATCTTTTAAATCTACTACTAAATTAAATGATTAAGTAATAAAATACAAAATAATTCGTCATATTAAAATTGTGTCGAAGTTAAAGAAAGAATTTACTTCACCACAACTCAATAATTGTGAAGTCGTTCTCTATTAATTACCTCATTAAAATACAAAAAATGAAATCTTTTAAATCTACAACTTCGTTATTAAAATGTAAATTGTGAAGTACAAAAAAATGAAGTCTTTTAAATTCACTACTTCGTCATTAAATGAAAATTGTGAAGTAACAAAAGATTAAATATAATAGAAAATAAATCTGTTAGCGACGATTTGTTGATTTTTAACAAATCGTCGCAAATATTTGCGACGGTTTCCACCAAAACCGTCGCTATTTAAAATTTTGCGACAGTTAAGTAAATCGTCGCCTAGACCGTCGAAAATCAGCGGCAGTTTTCACAAAACGGTCGCTAAAATAAATCGGCGACGGTTTAACTTAACCGTCGTTGATTAGCAACATTTTAAATAACCGTCGCTCATCAGCAACCGTTTTTAAACCACCGTCGCTAATTAGAATTAGCGACGATTTAATTAAAATCGTCGCTAATAGCGACTGTTTTAGCAAGAACCATCGCAAATTGCTTATAAATATCCGACTCTTCACTTCATTTGTCTCCTCACCGCTTCACATCTTCGGTCCATTTTTCTCTCTTTATGGTAAATTTTAAATTTATGATCATGAATTCAATTTTGTTGTTCGCTTATTTCATGTTAAATCGTTTGATAGATTATTTACAAATTTAAAAATATGATATTTAGATGAGTTGAGGAGATTATTTAAACATGTACAAATAATTATAAAACTAACTATTTTTTTATTAAATTATAAAAATAATTTTTTTTAAAAAAAAATAATATAAATAAAAACCGTCGCTAGTTAGCGACAATTTTGAAATTGGCGGTTTTTTGCTCAACAATCGCTAATTAGCGACGATTTTGGCTTAAACTGTCGCTAATTAGTGACGGTAACCGTGCTAATTAGCGACGATTTTTGGATTAACCGTCGCTATTATTTATAACAGTCGCTTATTAAACCGTCGCTAATTAGCGACGGTGGTACTCAATAATCGTCGCTAATTTAGTTCCATTACTCCAAACTCATACAGATCAATTACTTCACAAAAATACAAAACCTGTGAAGTTATACAACACATTCACTTCGTCATTCAATGTAAACTATGCAGTTATATATAAGATATTAATTCTGCACTTTACAAAATCGATGACGTAGAAGACGTTGTTTTACTTCAGCAGCGGTCTAATTCCGGACCGGTTTTTCCTCATTGAACCGGCCAAAGACTTCGCTAATTTCTTGGATACGACTTCGGTGATAATGCGAAGTAAAATAGTACTCTATTACTTCACGTGCGAATACTTCGGCAATTATCTATGACTTCATTGAATATGCGAAGTAAATCAAGGAAATTCTACTAGTGGATCTTATCAGAGTAGCGCGCATCGGAAGCGTGGATTATTAGGATTCTAGAATTAAGAGTCTAAACTTTTTGTTTATCGAGGATAAGCGAATTTCGGGGACGAAATTTCTTTTAAGGGGGGAGAATTGTAGAACCCGTTAAATCATACTACGTATAAGCCATACATAATTTCTAGTATTTAAATTAAAAATGATTTCTTTATTATTTAAAACATTTTTAAAGTTGTTAGTCAGAATTATTTATTTTAAATCGCATAAGTTTAGTTTTATATTTTCAGTTAAATAAGCGAGGCCGGACTGGAGTTGGAGTATTGAGATAAAATTTAATATTAAGAAAACATTCTTAGAATTTATTTAAGAAAATAATAAGTTATTTTAAAATAAAAGAATGTTTAAGGATTTATTTAATTAACTTGAGATAAGTAGTAAATAAGTTCCTTTATGTCCAATAATTTAATTTAAAAGCCTAAATTAAAATATGTGACCAATTGAGATAAGTTAATCTTGGCTTATTTTAATTAAGGAATTTCAACTTAACATGTTAGTAATTTAACTTAAAGAATTAGCCATGCATGCAAGATAATTACCATTCTAAACTAATTTATTAATTCGCTAAAATACCTAATGGGTAGATAAAACTTTAAAGATTTAAAATACAATAATTAAGTAATATTTCACCTCATTTATTTAAAAGATCTTCGGTCACCCCTTTGTAGAAGATTTGAATTTAGTTGACAACTCACAAACTTTGATTCTTTCCTTATCCATCCTTCGTAGATAATCCCTTTATTTTTAATCAACAATAATTAATGATTTAAGTAATATTTTTCCCCTTCATTTTTTTTGTAGAAATCGGCCACTCCCTGGATAGAATTTAAAATATTTTGCAACCCTCCATTTTTAATTCATTTCTTTATCTTTTCTTGGGAGATAATTCCATAACCATTTAATCTTCAATAATTATTAATTAAACAATTTTCTACCCATATTTTAAATGATAAAATCAGCAACCTCCATTAGGAAATTTAAAAATTTTGTCGACTCTCCATCTTTTAATTTCTTTCCTTATTCTTTACATGGTAGATGATTCCCTTCACTTTTATTCACCACTAATTAACAACTAAGCAATATTCTCCCTTATTTTGTGAGCAAGAAATCGGCCCCCTCATCCCACAATTTATCCCTCAAATCAAATCATATCACATATCATTCCATATCTCACAAACTAGAAAGATAGCAAGATTATTTTCTTCCTTTATCTTGCAAACTTTCCCTTCATTTTTCCCTGGCCACTCCCCTCTCCATTCTCTCGAATTCAGTAGCAAACATCAGCAGAAAATTCAGAAAAATATCGTGAGTCCTAGGGAGAAACCAAGAGAGAAAAGTAGAAGCAAAAGAAGAACGCTCCGTCTCCGCCGCGCCGCGTCGTCATATTCGTTTGTTTTCTTTTCAAAACAAAACTAAGGCATGTGTATATTTCCTCTTGCTCTTCAATCAAGTCATAATATTATTTTTAAACATTTCTTGATCATGATTTTTGACCAAAAAACCAAAATTTATTGACAGCATGTTTGAAAATTCTGCACATAATATTTTCGGCTCCCATCTTTGTGCTTCACGTGGGTATGTTTTCCTTTGATTTCAGGGTTGGCTCGTTCCAGGCGTGCAAGGCTGATTATGGTCATGTTATAGGGTGTGTTAGGAAGGGTTTAGTTCATTGGTTGCATGCAATTCACCCCAGCAAAATCGAATTGGGACAGCAACTCGTCCATGGTGCATTTTTGAGTCGCGATTTCTGGTTTTTGGGTTGTCCAGGTTGTGGTTCGATCTCGGTTGGCCTTTCGGCCTGTAACCGTGCTCTCACCACTTCCTTTACATGTCTAGGACATGTCCAAGTCGGCCTTTCATGGCTTGGTTCATGGTTCCTATCAGTTTTTAAAATAAACAAGAACAGCGCCCCATCGGTTTTCGATTTCTGAATTTTTCTGCACAAGTTGGTTTTCGGTTTTGAGGATGGAATGGATCTTGGTTGACTTTTTAGCCCTTAGCCATGGTTCATACAATACCTCATGATTTTTAGATCATGACATGGTCAATCAAATGGCCACTGGAAGGATGCATGACAGCAAGAAAATTGCAACACCCCACGCGTGCCATATGCGCTCTCGGGTGAAGCGTGTGTTGTCAAAGGTGTTGGATCGGATTGTTGCTGGCCTAGAGCCCTTAGCCATGGTTCACACCATACCTTAGGATAGTGGTAAGAGGCTCTGGTCGGTGGTTCAACCCCCAATGGCCATTAGTCTCGCAAACGACGCAACAGCTGCTGCTGTAATTTTTGGACAGCAACTTGGTGCTTCGGTTCAGAGACTCGTTTGAGTTTGTCGGCTTTTAGCCTATGGCCTTAGACTGGAAAGTACCTCATCAAGTTATGAAGGTCATGTTTTTGGCCGTTCGTGATTCGGTTAATTTTAGAGGTCGTACGAGAAATTACAGTGCAATGTGCCAAAATGACTCTCGAAAGAGCGTTTCTTGTTTTTGGCCTCCATTCACCAAATTTCGACTTGTAAAATTTTTCTGAGCTTTATTTCATCATTTTAGGTGTATTTTAATCATGACTAAATGATGGTTCGATGTTGGTTCGGGCTGGTACGGAGTCTTGGTTAAATATTAAGTTTGTGGGGCGTAATAGTCTCATTTTTAGCTCGATTTTTGATATGTTGGTCAAGTCAAGTTATTTGCATGTTTTTCATGTTAGAATTAGGTCGAGCGAGCCTGAGAACGATCCAACCCATTCTGTAAAATAATACAGGACATTTAATTATATGACGTGCATAAAAATATAAAATGTTCATTTTTGAGATATATGCGATATTGCTTGTGGCCACCTCACGTTCATGGGATTGCAGCTTATCGTTGGATTATTACTTCATCCGGTGGTCACTGACTGGTTCAGTTCATGTTCATGTATGGGTCCAGATATCCAGTCCAAGGGCTGTGATGATCTCTACCGCCCAGTATACTGTGGTTTAGTCTAATCAGACGATTCATTTCACGTTATGGGCCACTTGCGTAGAACATATTGTAATGCCCGGAAATTTAATCCTAGTAATCTGTAATTATGGATTTATAATTTGGTATGATAATGAAAGGATTAACCGAGACACGATTTGAAGTAACGTGTGATAATTTATGTGCGAGGACAGTGCCTCTCGCGCACGGGCGCGACGTGATGCGCGCCCAAGCGCCAAATGGGCAGAAGACCTCGCGCATATGCGCGAGCTGCACAGGTCGAGTCCAGAGAGCCTCGCGCATATGCGCGGAATTGAGGCGCGCATATGCGCGAGCGGCTGGGAAGACACGCGCCGAGACATACTGTCTCGTGCATATGCGCCGAGAAGGGTCGCGCATATGCGCGAGACGTGTTGCGCGTAGAATTCGCCATTTGCCTGATGCATGCATGATTATATATATATATATATATATATATATACAAACATTTAATCCTTCAAAAACGAAAAAGTCGAAGGAAACTTTGGAGAAAATAGTCCGTGAATCTTAGGATCGCGATTGTGCAAAATCCATCCGTTTGATTTTAAATCCGACTTCGGTACTGTAATCCTATCGACGTAAGCTACAACTGGACGTAAGTTTTGCTACGTTTTCACATGTTTTGAAATTATGCTATTGTCAGAATTGAATAGGATTCATATATGATGTTCTTGACATGTTAGATGTCATAGAATCGAAGTCAGATTGAGAAACAGACTGATTATGAAATTGTTATGAATTTTTAGGGTATATTGATTTATACCGGACAAAATTGAATTACGATTGGATTACGGATTGTATTGGATATTGGTTATGGATTGTAACTATTATCTGGTGATGTTGTATTGACGGGGATATTGAAATTGTACCATTATACCGTTGATTTGAATTAAATCCAGATTAATCAGATTCAGTGTTGAATTGAGAATTGAATATTGATATTATGATTCTCAATATATCGTTTCAGATCTACAAAGACAGTCTTGAGTTCGGAACTGAGATTGCTTCCAACCGTGACTACAAACGAAAGATATAAGTCAATGTGGTATCGGGAAATCGACTTAAGTCGGTTTAGACTTGAGTTTCCCAAAATCACATACTTTACTTTATTGCATTGATATTTGCATTGATTTAATCGATGTACTTGTTTTCTTGATTAGTAGATAACAGGTATTAGACGAGTAATCTTGTGACAGAAGTGCCTGATAGTGGCGGGATCGCCACGGGCACATTGCACGATGTCAAAAAATAGTGTATTGGCGATAGTGCCAAAGTCTGTTACCGGATGATTGGCTATCGATGTGGATAGAATTTGGGTTTCTTCTATTACTGTTGATCGATGTCGTATCGGTGTGGATAGAATTGGAGCTTCTTCTATTATTGGTGTCGATATTATATCGGTGTGGATAGAATTAGAGTTCCTTCTATTACTGGTGACCGATACCATATCGGTGTGGATAGAATCAGACCTTTTTCTATTTCTTGTGATCTATACCTTATCGACGTGGATAGAACTGGAATCTTTTCTATTATTGTTGGTCGATATAGGAATGCCAACTTCTGGAAATCGGGATCCCTAGACTAGGATTGAGTCTAGTCTAAATTGTGTAACTACGAGTATTGTCGACAGTTTGATATTAGTTATGTTTCAGATTTTGATACATATTGCTGTTACCTGTTACATGCTTTATATTTATTTATATGATTGCATGTTTCGTTGATTTATACTGGGATTATATTCTTACCGAAATTATCCGGCTGTTGTCTTGTCTGTATGTGTACATGACAACAGGTGGGACAGGTTCAGGGTCACGGAGATAAAGAGAGAGATCGTGATTAGAGTGGTGGCTCCGGACTTGGATTAGAGATAGGGTTGGACATTTGATATTAGCTGTTAAACCTTAATTAAATAAATGTATGTGGTACAGAATTGGTACTTTTATATACTGAGATGTATATATGTTTTTATGTCACGTCGTTCCGCATTATTTTTTTAAAAAAAATTTTAGACCCTGTTTATTATAATTGATTAATTAGTCCCAATGATGATTAAGAACAGGATTAGCGTCCGGGTCCCCACAACAGGTGGTATCAGAGCAATAGATCCTTTAGACTGAGGTAGGAGCTAGTGAGCGGGGTAGATTGAGGTTTTCTTTCCTGCTTTTGATTGCTAGCATGACTTACTGCTTTATAATGCATGTTTATCTGTTTATCTGACTTGATTTAAAAACATGTGTTATTGAGAATGGATCAGCACCGATTCTGGATCAGAAGTAAGATGATCGGAGGAGGACTGAAACATATTTGTGTATTGGGATTACTAATCCTTTTGATTATCAGATATGCCTCCGAGAAGAGTACCTGAACAGGGTAGTACTTCAAATCCTCCAATGGACGTTACAGCCACTCCAATGGAGACCTTGTTAAAGAGATTTCAGTCGTTCCATCCACCCAATCTGAAGGGTACGGAGAATTCAGTGGAATGCGAGAGTTGGTTAGATGATATCGAGATGTTGTTTGAGTCCTTGGAGTATACTGATGAGAAGAGGGTGAAACTGATCGGACATCAGTTGCATGACGTTGCCAAAAACTGGTGGATCACAACGAAACGGGCATTGGAACAACGAGGTACGGCCATGACCTGGAATGTGTTTAAGGCTGAATTTTATCAACGGTTCTTTCCAGTTTCATATAGAAAGGACAAGGGAGCCCGAGTTTGCAAACTTGAGGCAGGGCCAGCTAAACATTGAGGAATATGTGGCCAAATTCTCTACACTACTCCGATTTGCTCCCCACGTAGCTGAACACGATGAGGCCGTTGCGAACCAGTTCATAAATGGTCTAAATCCTGAAATCTTTACCTTGGTGAATACCGGGAGGCCAAACAATTTTACCGATGCCTTGAACCGAGCCAAGGGAGTCGAAGCCGATTTAATGAGACAGAGAGAGGCTTCATTTGTGCCCTCGGCACCGAGATCACAGATGCCTCCACCAGCTCCCCGATTTGAGAGCGGCAGTGGTAGTGGGAAGAAAGACTTCCTGAAAGCTAAGGGGCAAGAAAGCTGGAAGTAGCTCATCCAGTTCGAGTGGCTCTAGACAGATTGGTCAGGGCCAGAGTTATACAGGACCATACTGTAATACTTGTGGAGGGAAGCATTCCACAGAACAGTGCCGAGGAGTGTTCGGCAACTGCCGTATTTGTAAGCAGCAGGGACACTTCGCCCGAGTGTGTCCCCAGAGAGGTGCCCAGGGATCCCAGGCCGCTGAGTCGTCTGGATCAGTGGCTCCAACAGGAAGACGATCTTCTGCCGTTCATTCCTTTCAGCCAGCACCGTCTACTCAGTCACAGCAGAGGACAGGAGGGAGCCAGACAACGAGCCAGCCTCCTAGACAGCAGGCCCGACTATTTGCTTTGACTGAGGAGCAGGCACAGGATGCACCTGATGATGGTCGTGGCAGGTAACTGTTTTATTTCTGGTTATCCTGCATATGTATTGATTGATATAGGTGCATCGCATACTTTTATTTCTGAGAGGTTTGCATTGAGTCATGCGTTACCTATTGAGTCATTGTCTGCAGTAGTGTCTGTTTCTTCTCCGTTAGGGACAGGTTTGATGTCAGTGAAATCTGTTAAATCTAGTATACTGCAATATGATGGGCATGAGATTGAGTTGGACTGTATTGTGCTTGGGATATCCGATTTTGATTGTATTATCGGTATCGATATGTTGACCAAGTACAGGGCTACAGTCGATTGTTTCCACAAGATTGTCCGATTCAGACCTGAGATGGCTGAGGAGTGGAAATTTTATGGTAAGGGTCTCGTGCACGAATTCCGTTGATATCTGCCATGAATATGACTTGATTGTTGCAGAAAGGAGCGGATGGATTCCTGGTTTATTCAGTTGATTTACTGAAATCGAGTCCATCATTGGCGGATTTGCCAGTGGTGTGCGAGTTTGCTGATGTCTTTCCAGATGAGATTCCTGGATTGCCTCCGATGCGAGAGATCGATTTCAATATTGAATTGATGCCAGGAACAGTTCCGATTTCGAGAGCTCCATACCGAATGGCACCGATCGAGTTGAAAGAGTTGAAAGAACAGTTGGAGGACTTACTGGCCAAGGGGTATATCAGACCGAGTGTATCTCCTTGGGGTACTCCAGTACTGTTCGTGAGGAAGAAAGACGGGTCGATGAGACTTTGTATCGACTATCGGCAACTGAATAAGGCAACGGTAAAGAATAAATATCCATTGCCTCGTATTGATGATTTATTTGATCAGTTGCAAGGTTCTTCGGTGTATTCCAAGATCGATCTGAGATCTGGATACCATCAATTGAGAGTCAGGGAGTCTGATATCTAAAGACAGCATTCAGAACCAGGTATGGACACTATGAATTTATTATCATGTCATTTGGTTTGACGAATGCACCAGCGGTATTTATGGGATTAATGAACCGTGTCTTTCAGAAATATCTCGATGATTTTGTGATTATTTTCATTGATGATATTTTGATTTATTCAAAGAATGTGAGGGAGCATGCAGAACATTTAAGAATTGTGTTGCGAATTTTGAGGGCTGAAAAGTTATATGCTAAACTGTCGAAATGCGAAGTCTGGTTGAAACAGGTGGTGTTTCTGGGACATATCATATCCGAAGACAGGATATCAGTTGATCCCAGTAAGGTTGAGACAGTGATTTCTTGGCCGAGACCGACATCTGTACCAGAGATACGCAGCTTTATGGGTTTGGCAGGATATTATCGCCGATTTATTAAAGATTTTTTGAGTATTGCCAAACCGATTACACAGTTGACTCAGAAAAATGCTCCGTTTGTTTGGTCTGAGGAATGTGAGACCAGTTTTCTCGAATTGAAGAAGAGATTAACCAGTGCGCCTGTGTTGACGATTCCTTCAGGTACTGGTGACTTTGTGGTTTATTGTGATGCATCTCACCGAGGATTGGGCTGTGTGTTGATGCAGCGAGGACATGTTATTGCTTATGCCTCGAGACAATTGAAGGCCCCATGAATCTCGTTACCCAATTAATGATCTTGAATTAGCAGCCATAGTCTTAGCTTTGAAGATATGGCGACATTACCTTTACGGTGAGAAATTCGAAATCTATTCTGATCATAAAAGCTTGAAATATCTGTTTTCACAGTCAGAGTTGAATATGAGACAGTGAAGATGGCTGGATTTATTGAAAGATTTTGATTGTGAAATCAAATACTACACAGGAAAATCTAATGCAGCAGCCGATGCACTGAGTCGAAAGATATGTTCTCTATCCTTATCGACTATGGGCGTTTCAAATTTAATAGAAGACTGCTGTTTGTCTGGATTAGTATTTGAGACAGATCGGAGACCTATGAGATTATATACTATGCAAGCTGAACCAGAGCTGATTTTGAAAATTAAAGCAGCTCAGAAAGTTGATCAGAATATACAGAAGTCGATTGCTATGGTTAAAGCTGGACATCGATCGGAATATCAGGTTCAAAATGGTATTTTGTATGTGAATAGGACAAAGAATACTGTCAGAAGTGCACAACAGTCGTTTTAGCATTCATCCTGGTGGTAGGAAAATGTACAATAATTTAAAGACACAATACTGGTGGAAACAAATGAAATCTGATGTGACTGAATTTGTATCCAAGTGTCTGAATTGACAACAGGTGAAAGCTGAGAGGAAGAAACCAGGAAGATTGTTGCAGAGTTTGTCGATTCCTGAATGGAAATGGGATCACATTTCCATGGATTTTGTGACGCAGTTACCGAGATCCTCCCGAGAATGTAATGCGATTTGGGTCGTGATTGATCGATTGACCAAATCCGCATGCTTTATTCCATACAAGATGACCTATAGATATGATCAGATGGCCGATATCTACGTCAAGGAAGTGGTTAGACTGCACGGAGTGCCGAAGTCGATTGTTTCAGACCGAGATCCTCGATTTACTTCGCACTTCTGGGAGAGTTTGCAGCAAGCTCTTGGTACAAAGTTACATCTGAGTACCGCATATCATCCTCAGACTGACGGACAGTCAGAACGAACGATTCAGACATTGGAAGATATGCTGAGAGCTGTGGTGCTTGATTTTAGCACTAATTAGCAAGATGCATTGGCGAGTTTTCGTACAACAACAGCTATCAAACGAGTATTGAAATGGCACCCTTTGAAGCGTTGTACGGAAAGAAGTGTCGATCCCCTCTTTATTGGGATGATATTTCTGAAGTTCCAGAGACTGGACCTGATATGATCAGAGATATGACTGAAAAAGTGAAATTGATTTAGAAAAAAATGAAGGCAGCCCAGGACAGACAAGCCAAATATGCCAACCTTCGACGACGACCGTTGGTATTTGAGGTAGGAGATCGAGTGTTCCTGAAGATCTCTCCTTTCAAAGGTGTGGTCCGATTTGGGAAGAAAGGGAAGTTGTCTCCATGATACGTCGGTCCTTATGAGATTCTTGAAAAGATAGGAGATCGTGCCTATCGACTAGCATTGCCACCTTCATTATCTGCAATACATGATGTCTTTCATGTATCAATACTGCGGAAGTATCTCCCTGATGATTCACATGTTATTCAACCCGACGAGACCGAGCTGGATGAGACATTGAGTTATATCGAGAAACCGATTCGGATTATCGATCGTAAAGAAAACAGCTCAGAACAAAGATGATTCCGTTGGTGAAAGTACAATGGACTCGTCATGGCGTTGAAGAAGCCACTTGGGAGACTGAATCAGATATGAGACAAGAATTCCCAGCATTATTTCACTGATGTAAATTTCTAGTTTTATTATATACCTTTCTTATTGATATGATGGATTGTCTGTGATTTCGGGGACGAAATCATATCTTGGGGGGGAGAAATGTAATGCCCGGAAATTTAATCCTAGTAATCTGTATTATGGATTTATAATTTGGTATGATTATGAAAGGATTAACCGAGACACGATTTGAAGTAACGTGTGATAATTTTTGTGCGAGGACAGTGCCTCTCGCGCACGGGCGCGACGTGATGCGCGCCCATGCGCCAAATGGGCAGAAGACCTCGCGCATATGCGCGAGCTGCACAGGTCGAGTCCAGAGAGCCTCGCGCATATGCGCGGAATTGAGGCGCGCATATGCGCGAGCGGCTGGGAAGACACGCGCCGAGACATACTGTCTCGCGCATATGCGACGAGAAGGGTCGCGCATATGCACGAGACGTGTTGCGCGTAGAGTTCGCCATTTGCCTGATGCATGCATGATTATATATATATACAAACGTTTAATCTTTCAAAAACGAAAAAGTCGAAGGAAACTTTGGAGGAAATAGTCCGTGAATCTTAGGATCGCGATTGTGCAAAATCCGTCCGTCTGATTTTAAATCCGACTTCGGTACTGTAATCCTGTCGACGTAGTCTACAACTGGACGTAAGTTTTGCTACGTTTTGACATGTTTTGAAATTATGCTATTGTCAGAATTGAATAGGATTCATATATGATGTTCTTGACATGTTAGACGTCATAGAATCGAAGTCAGATTGAGAAACGGACTGATTATGAAATTGTTATGAATTTTTAGGGTATATTGATTTATACCGGACAAAATTGAATTACGATTGGATTACGGATTGTATTGGATATTGGTTATGGATTGTAACTATTATCTGGTGATGTTGTATTGACGGGGATATTGAAATTGTACCGTTATACCGTTGATTTGAATTAAATCCAGATTAATCAGATTCAGTGTTGAATTGAGAATTGAATATTGATATTATGATTCTCAATATATCGTTTCAGATCTACAAAGACAGTCTTGAGTTCCGAACTGAGATTGCTTCAAACCGTGACTACAAACGAAAGGTATAAGTCAATGTGGTATCGGGAGATCGACTTAAGTCGGTTTAGACTTGAGTTTCCCTAAATCACATATTTTACTTTATTGCATTGATATTTGAATTGATTTGATCGATGTACTTGTTTTCTTGATTAGTAGATAACAGGTATTAGATGAGTAATCTATTGACAGAAGTGCCTGATAGTGGCGGGATCGCCACGGGCACATTGCACGATGTCACAAGATAGTGTATTGGCGATAGTGCGAAAGTCTGTCACCGGATGATTGGCTATCGATGTGGATAGAATTTGGGTTTCTTCTATTACTGTTGATCGATGTCGTATCGGTGTGGATAGAATTGGAGCTTTTTCTATTACTGGTGATCGATATTATATCGGTGTGGATAGAATTAGAGTTCCTTCTATTACTGGTGATCGATACCATATCGGTGTTGATAGAATCAGACCTTTTTCTATTTCTGGTGATCGATACCTTATCGACGTGGATAGAACTGGAGTCTTTTCTATTACTGTTGGTCGATATAGGAATGCCAACTTCTGGAAACCGGGATACCTAGACTAGGATTGAGTCTAGTCTAAATTGTGTAGCTACGAGTATTGTCGACAGTTTGATATTAGTTATGTTTCAGATTTTGATACATATTGCTGTTACATGTTACATGCTTTATATTTGTTTATATGATTGCATGTTTCGTTGATTTATACTGGGATTATATTCTCACCGGAATTATCCGGCTGTTGTCTTGTCTGTATGTGTACTTGACAAAAGGTGAGACATGTTCAGGGTCACGGAGATAAAGAGAGAGATCATGATTAGAGTGGTGGCTCCGGACTTGGATTAGAGATAGGGTTGGACACTTGATATTAGCTGTTAAACCTTAATTAAATAAATGTATGTGGTACAAAATTGGTACTTTTATATACTGAGATGTATATATGTTTTTATGTCACGTCGTTCCGCATTATTTTAAAAAAAAAATTTAGACCCTGTTTATTATAATTGATTAATTAGTGTCAATGATGATTAAGAACATGTTATCTACGATATATGCATGCTGTTATCTACGATATATGCATGCTGAGTCTTTAGACTCACTAGACTTGATTGTTGTAGGTACTGATGAGGTCGGGACCGAGGGCGGGGACCAGTGAGCTAGCTTGGGTCGGCAGTAGTAGGAACCCAAGGACCTCATTTATCAGTTTATTTATTATTTTATGCTAACTCATTTTATCGCGATGAATTATTTTAAGTTGTTGCTTTGAAACAAATATTTACTTCCGCTGCTATCTCGACAATGAACTTTTATTCCGCTGCTACTTTAAACATTGAATCATTTATCAGTATATTTTTTGAATGAGACAAGTTATTTACCTTTAAAAAGAAAATTTCTTTAAAAAGAAAATTTCAAAATTTTTTGCAAATTTTCAAACACGAATTTCGGGCCTCTACAGCTAGCATATAGAGTCTCAATTTTGTCCCGGGTCATAAGGACTAATGGTGTACAACCATAAACTAGGACGTTTCCACTCGATAAGTGAGAACCACTTGGAAAGTCCTTTACGGAGGGTTGTTCAGTGAACTCTACAAGGAGCATATATCTGCATGTTCAGACATCACAATGTCCTCTACCAATGAAACATGGTACTCACATTGCAGATACTAGTCTCGAACTCGATCAGCCTACATCCTTCTTAGCAACGGCTGAATCGACTAGGAACTGTTTAGAATATACTGTATTCCAAATATGAGTTTCATGAAACTCATCATATGAGCATATCATATTCTTTCTACTATTTGTATATTCAAGGACTTTATCTATGCAACTAGCATGTGTATACAGATAAAGATATGCCAAAACAATAATTTCAAATATTATTAAAATAAAGATTGTTTATACATAGAGTTTCATTGTGAACACTCGGCCAACACTTGGCTCGATGGGCACCTACTCTGACAACAATGTGTTTAAAGTCTTGGCATAAAAGACGTTAAACATTATGCAGATTGTTAGGTGCTGCCTGCAATCTTGAGTGCTAGGAGTTCTAGTTTAGTGTTTCCCTTCTGGAGTGGGTTTGTACAAGGTGTTGTATAAATCATAGTCTTCTAGTGGATCCTACTAGAATTGGTAGAAGGGGTGACATATGGCAGTTGAAGTCTCCGAACATCCATAAACCTTTCTTGTGTCTTTAACTGTTTAACTATTATTTTTAAAACTAACTTGATCAGTTCAGTTCTTCCCATAACTGAATTGATACAAGCCCAAAGTGATCCTCCTTATTTCAGTTATACAGTTTATACAAACTAAAAGCTTTAAACTGTTCAGTTTTATTAACGGATGATTATTTCAAGTGTCTTCCGTTTGGTCTGAAAATCAAACTCGATTTAATTCATCGGTGTATTCATTCTTAGAACACAAGATATTGCAGCTTATGGAGAATATCATGATTGAAGCACCTTTAAGGGTATCAAAACTGATCCTTCAATTGGTATCAGAGCTAGTTGTTCTACGAAGGACATTTGAAAACAGATTAAAATTTGTTTTGCTTAAAAATATTTTAATATGTTATTTAAAAGTACAAAATATTATTTTCAAAATCATTTTAAAAAGTTTATTAACACGCATTGCAAAGAATAAAGAGGAATGGTTCTGCAAAAACATTGTGGCCACTTCTCTAGATTCCGAGCTTGGGTGTTTTAATCAATCAGTGTGCAGGGTTCTGAGTCCTACCTGTCGGCATTTCAGCAAAACGGGTAAGCAAATTATGTTTCAGTTGCAATCCAACCAGTTCAACTTTTCAATAGACGAAACCCAACTTCTGGCTGAAACTGTTAGATAGTAGAGCTTAATCATAAGCAGTATGCAGTCGATTCAGTGTCATATCATATTAGATCAAATTATCAATGCGGATTAGCATCAATTGAGTCCAGTTTGCATCAGCTGGGGAATAATTTTCAAGCACAAGAAATCAAGTACAACAGGGAGTTAGATGTTCTTCTGGCAAAAAAACTCGGGATCAATGCAACAATTCAAGTGTTCAAGGCAATCAGTTGTTGGTATATCTAGTTTTATTATGTATAAAACTGACTGATACTTGATGTTGTTTAATATGTGCTATTTTAATAGTAATCTCCCTTTCAAATGATGATTTACTTAAATGTATGATATAAAGGACGCCTATTTGATTAAATAAACATTATGTTTGTTCATTTAAGTTTGTACGTAACTAAACTTCCATTTCAAGCTCGTTGCCTAAACTGCTTCAATGTTCAAGGTTGATAAATTTATCTTTAAAAAGGAGTTTTTAATTCAGTTTTTAAGGGGGGTTTTAAAATCGTTTCAATATTTTATCCCTCGAATTGAAAATTTTCTTTAAAATTATCTTTTAAAATATTTTCCAATTCCATTTTAGAGGGAGAGCTTTTGTTTATTCCTCCACTGAGTTTTCTTCAATCGCTAATTTTTTTTTACTCAATAAATATTTTCACTGTTAAATCTTGTTATCATAAAAAAGGGGGAGGATTGTTGGAATATCCTATGTCCGCATTCTTGATTTTGATGTTAACAAAACTTGTAATTTGTTTCTAACAAGTTTATCTAGAGCGCAGAAAAGCTGAAACTGATCAGGTCCCGAACCAATCAGTTCCCTTGCCAGAACCGAAGCTATCGAGACACCAACTGATTGCCAAAACTTAACCAGTCCAAGTAATATATCAAATACTAGTTCAACTGATTGTCCAGCTGATAGGTGGTTCAGCAGAAACCTTCAGAAGCCCGACCAGCTAATGAAGAGTACAAGTGATAAAGAACCCAGCTAAACAAAAAAACTGATACAGTGAAATCAGTTCAAACTGACTTTACCAGACTAGTTCTGAATGCATGCAATCTAGGGTTTTTTTTAAAGACGTGTTTATTTATTTTTATGCTTTTAATGCATAACTATTGCATGTTAGGATCCATTTCATGATTATTTGAAAAGTTCACGGATTAGGGTTCTAGATGCATTTCGCGCTTGATTGAGGAACGGAGACCAGGGAAATATCAGGAAAATTTTTTTTATTGCATGTTTAATTTTATTTATTAATATAAGGTGTTTTAAGTGTATTTTTCAAGAAATTGGCTTTGTTGGGTATTTTTACCCGTCAGAGCCCATTTTTAATCGGTACGCAAATTTTAACGATTCAGAGGACTTTTTGAGGGCTCGGACGATATTTTCAAAAACGTACCTAAACGAAATATTTTTCAGGAACATTTTTGGACTTGTGGGTATGTTATATGCATAAAAATTTCTCACCTGTCACTTTTTTATTTCATGGATTCTAGGGACTCCTGAGTAAGGGTCCTAAGGGGCTGTAAAACGTCATTGATTAAGTAAAAATCAGGCTAGATTCGAGACTTGGTGAGATATGTTGTAGGTCGTGAGCTGTTGTGAAGGAGGGGCTCGGGTTGGATAGTGCGAAGGCTATGGGTGGTGGTGCAGATGGGCATAGTTTCAATCTTGTCCAAGAAGCTGACCCTCTTGGGTCCGTGATGGGGCTGTGAGAGAGCCGTGAGCTGCTGGTCTTGGTTAAATAGGTAATCGAAGGGATAGGTTGGGGGTGGTTCGTTTGGTTTGTTGAAGGGCTTCGGGGGTATCGCATATGGTTAGTTGTTTGGGCAGTAGGGTCGGCTAGGGTCCTTTGAGCTCGGTCTTGGTTCCAAGATAGCTGGATAGGTGCTGGACACGTTGGCTTTTAACTAGAGTCGATAAAACCGCGGTTTGGTTGCATTAGGGTTCGAACTTGGCACTTGCTGGAAATTTCAGCAGCTTGTGGCCTTGTTTTCATGGGTCTTATGGGGTTGGAACGTGAGGTTTAGAGGCTGGTAGGATGTATTTTAGGCATGGTTTAAGTTCGGAATAATTTGGTTCGGTTTCGGGTCGATTCGGGTTAAAACCGGGAACTCGGTCTAAGTTTTAAAACGAATCGAATAATTTTTGCAACAGAATCGAGTTTACGTCTAAGAAATACATTTAATTATGTTTTGGGATGTTTTAAGGAGTTTGGTAAGCTTTAGGTAGAAATTTAGAGGTCCAGGGATAAAACGGTCATTTTGCACCTGGGGTGAGTTTATGGTCCTGGCAGCGCCCTGAGCACAAATTTATCTTGCTTTTAAATGTTTATGCATCAAGATTATGATTTTTATGAAATTATGAAAAAATACGTTGCATGCTTGATTTTAAAAAAAATTTACGCATGTGCATGATTTTGATAAGTGATGAAAATGATGATGTTTTGAAGGATGGAAATTAGTTGTGACTAACGATGTATATGTAAATGCTTAAGATGTATATGTAAATGCTGATGATGAGGCCTATGCACATTGGATGGGTAATACTCTCACTGATGTCTGACAGATGCCGGGTACCACGATTTTATGTAGATGAATCCATCATATAATGATGAATGATGTTACGAAAGTGACAACTAATAAACTGAATATATTAAAAGAAATTATGTATAAGTAAATGATGATATGATGAGCTGTTTTGACATGTTATGATTTCATATGACATGTTTGCATTTACGCTTTTAAGTTCATGAAAGGTATGTTGATTGCAGTATATTTTCATTGATGTGTGCTATGTATATGTACTTGTTATTTCCTGACAGGTGTTGTAAGGCCCCAGAAATTTATCTGGTTAATCTAAAAGGATTTGGCAATAATTAATACGAATTATGGGTAAGTGAGAGGTGATTAAAGGCGGAACAGATCAGACCGGGACAGACGAGAAAAGACACGAATTAGGTGCGAGGGAGGTGCCACTCGCGCACATGCGCGACGTGATGCGCGAGTTGGGCAGAAGATCCCGCGCATATGCGCGGAGTGATGGCGCGCATATGCGCGAGCTGTAGTATGCTTTGTCCAGAGAACCTCGCGCATATGCGCCGAGGTGAGGCGCGCATATGCGCGAGAGATGCCGAGACACACGCGCCAAGGAATTGTGTCTCGCGCATATGCGCCGATGGTGGTCGCGCATATGCGCGAGATGTGCTGCACAAAGGAGTGTGCCACGTTTTCTTATCTTGCATGTAATATATATATACGTATACAACCGATTCCTTCTTCAGAATTAAGGTAAGAATCGAGAAATAAACTCTGAGGTAGGATTTCGATTTGGGATTGAAGAATTTGGAGATCCGTCCGTCAGAATTTGAATCCGACTTCGGTACTGTGTTCCTATCAAAGCAAGCTACAACTGGACGTAAGTTTTGTTACGTTTTGACATGTTCTGAAATTATGATGTTGTTGGAATTGAATACACATCATATATGATGTTCTTGACATGTTAGACATCATAGAATCGAAGTCAGATTAAGAAACGGACTGATTATGTAATTGTTATGATTTTTGGAATTGATTAATTGAGATTCGATATCAGATTTGTATTGTTATTGAAATTATGAGTTGCACCGATATTGATTATGAGTTCTCGTATTATATCTGTGGTGTTGGAATTGACGGGGTTATCGAGAGTGTATTGTTATGCCGTCGAAACATCCGTAAATTGATATTGATCAGACTCGGTATTGGTTGAGATGGTATTGTGGAATCATATGTCGATTGGCATTGATCAGATTATGTTTTGATTTGAGTATTAATCAGAACAGGTTTTGAACTGAGTTATATACTGATATTGTATCTATTCGATTGTTATTAGCAGATTGGGTATGGACAGAGTTGACTTCGATACTTCGTCTTCATCGGACCGAGAAGATAAAGGTATAAATTAATGTTGAGTTGAGATTGCACAACTCGAGTGAGGTTTGGCTCGAGTTTCCCTAAATCACATACTTTACCTTATTGTATTGATTTGATTGATGTACTTGTTCTCTTGATTGATAGACAGCAGGTGTTAGACGAGTAATCTTGTGACAGAAGTGCCTGGTAGTGGTGGGATCGCCACGGGCACATTGCACGATGTCACAAGATAGTGTATTGGCGATTGTGCCAAAGTCTGTCACCGGATGTTTGGCTATCGATGTGGATAGAATTATAACTTCTTCTATTACTGATGATCGATATTATATCGATGTGGATAGAATCGGAGCTTCTTCTATTACTGGTGATCGGTACCGTATCGATGTGGATAGAATCATAACTTCTTCTATTACTGGTGATCGATATTATATCGATGTGGATAGAATCGGAGTTCTTCTATTAATGGTGGTCGATACTATACCGATGTGGATAGAATACGAGCTTCTTCTATTACTGGTGATCGATACCATATCGATGTGGATAGAATTGGTATTTCTTCTATTACTAGTGATCGATACCCTATCGACGTGGATAGCACTGGAGTCTTTTCTATTACTGTTGGTCGATATGGGAATGCTAACTTCTGGAAATTGGGATCCCTAGACTAGAATTGAGTCTAGTCTTAAATGTGAAGTCATGAGTCTAATTGACTGTTATATTGATTCATGTTGATTACGTTCCTGAATATGGTACATATTGATTTACATTCCTGATGATGGTACATGTTTAGAATATGATTTATTCTTGATATGGATTATATTCTGATTTGAATACATGTTAGACATATCTGTTATATGTTTTTATATTGTCTTTATGATTGCATGTATACATGATTTATACTGAGAATGTAATTCTCACCGGAGTTATCCGGCTGTTGTCTTGTTTGTATGTGTGCATGGCAACAGGTGGGATAGGATCAGGGTCAAGAAGAGAATGAGGCTGGACTAGATAGCGTGGAGATCCGGGCTTCGAAGCAACTTAGGATTCAGCACTGAGATATAGTTGAACCTAGTTGAATTCTTGTAGATAATACAAGATTTGTATATTTATGTTTAATATGTAATTTGAATTGAATTACATTACGTTTCCGCTTGGTATTTTTTTAAAAAATAATTTAGACCCTGTTTATTATAATTGTTTAAATTATTCCCAAAGACGATTAAGGAATGAATTAGCGTCCGGGTCCCCACAACAGGTGGTATCAGAGCATTAGGTTCCAGAACAGTAGGTTCTTGAGATTGAGATAGAAGAGAATGAGCAGGGTAGATTGAGTTTTTCTTTCCTGCATGTGATTGCTAGCATGTGATCTACTTATAATGTTGACTTGCATTGTGTATGCTAGCATGATATTATGTTTACTGCTTTTAAATATATGTTACCTGAATACCTGAGTTGATTTGGTAATGTATTTGATTTGAAAATGAATCAGAACCAATTCTTGATCAGAAGGTAGCTGATCAGGAAGGGACTGAGATTGATTTATCTCATGAGATACTAACCCTTTGGTAATCAGATATCCCTCCCAGATGAATTAGAGAATGGGGTAGTACTTCGATTGATCAGATGGATGAGACAGAAACTTTGATGGAAACACAGATGAAGAAATTCAATCGTTTCAACCGCCGATTCTGAAGGGAATGAGACACCAGTGGAGTGTGAGAATTGGTTAGATGATATAGAGATACTGTTTGATTCATTTGATTATCCAAATGAAAGAGAATTAAACTGGTGCCCAACCAGTTACACGAGGTCGCTAGGAGTTGGTGGATTACAACCAAAAGGGTATTAGAACAGCGGGGTATCGTGATTACGTGGGAAGTCTTTAAAGCTGAATTTTATTGAAGATTCTTCTCAGGATCGTACCGAGAGGACAAAAGAGCAGAATTTGAGACAAGGCCAACTTTATATTGAAGAATATGTTGCTAAATTCTCTACTCTACCGCGTTTTGTTCCTTAGATAGCTGGAAATGATGAAGATGTAACTGAGCAATTCATCAAAGGATTGAATTCAGAGATAGTTGCATTGATAAATATGCAGCGACCTTACCATTTTGCTGATACTTTGAATAAAGCAAAAAGGGCTGAGGCGAGTCTGATTAGACAACAAGAAAGGCTGTGTGCAATGCAACCCCAGACACAACAATTCTCTCTCCGATTGGATAGTGGCAGTACGAGTGGGAAGCAAGATTTGCTGAAAGCTCGAAAGAAACAGTTCAAGAAGTTAGGGAGCGGTTCATCTAGCTCCAGTTGTTCTAGCCTGAGTGATACTGGAGTTTATTACAGGACTTGCGGAGAGAGACATCCCATGGAGCAGTGCCAGGGAGTGACTTGTAGGTGCAATATCTGTAAACAGCAGGGACACTTTGCTAGAGTCTGTCCACAGAGGGGTTCCCGAAGATTTCAGGGAGCAGAATCATCTGGTGGTAGTGATCGAGGAACAGACCCAGGACACACGTGATGATATAGTGACAGGTAATAATCTTTCTTTTATGATTATGTTGCATATGTATTGATATATACTAATGCATTCCCTACGATTATCTTTGACTGAGTTGTATTGATATATGTTGTACCTGCTGGGTCTGTATTACTGTAGTATGGATCTTTGTCCCTTTTGGGGAGAGGAATTGATATCAGTGAATTCTGTAATATTTGTGTACTGCAGTAAAAAGAGAATGAGATTGAATTAGATTGTATTGTACTTGTGTTATCTGATTCTGACTACATTATTGATATTAATATGCTAACAAGTACAGAACTATTATAGATTCTTGCCAGGAGATGGTAAGATTCGGACCTGAGATGGCCGATGAACGAATGATATACGGTAAGGATTCTCGATTTTGAATTCCTTGATATCCGTATTATGTATGATTTGATGATTATCGAAAAGAATGGAGTAATTCCTTATGTATTCAGTTGATTACTGAAGTTGAGCCTATCTGGGAATGATTTGTCAGTAGAAGGAGAGTTGCTATAGTCGTTCCAGATGAAAATCCGGGTTTGTCTTATATCAGGGAGAGCGACTTCAGCCTTGATTTAATATCAAGTATGAATTTCATTTTAGACTTCTGTACAGAATGATCTTGATGGAATTGAAAGAATTGAAATCTCAGTTAGAAGATTTACTGCCTGAGAGTTAGAGTTACATTTGATTATGTGTTCCTCTGGGAAATACTTCAGTTCTGTGTATGGGTGGATAAATCCTGTGTTCCGAAGTGTTTTGATGACATTATGCTCGTTTTATCTATGAGATTTTGATATATTCGCAGCGTATGATTGATCGAATCGAACAGTTGAAATTTGTATTGAATATTCTGGGAACTGAGATTGTTGTATACAGAATTATTTGTCTATGAATCCAGATTGCAACAGAGTACATTCAGAGTCTGTGATATCTGAAGATAGTATACTGATTGATTGTAGCACAGTTGAGACAGTGATCCGATTGTTCAGAACTTGATTCCGATAGTCAGAACAGTGTGTCAATCAAAATACCAGATAGATAATGCTTTATTTTATATAATTAACTGATTGCTTGTGCCAGATATTTCGAATTTGAAATGACAGGTATTGTCAGATGCACACAGAAGTAGATTCCGTATTATTCTGGTAACAGGAAATGTGTGATAATTCGAACGGACAGTTTCGATGCAAATAAACAAAATCAGTTTTGTCAGAATTTGTATTGAAATGTCTAAATCGCTGACAGATGAGGACAGGAAAATAGAAACCAGGAGATTGGTTGTACAGATTATCGATTCCTGAATAGAAATAGGAGTACAATTCTATGGATCTGGTGATAGACTTACCGAAATCGTGCCAAGAATGTACTAGGATGTGGTTATGATTGAACGATTGTTCAAATCGGCATATGTATATTGTACAGGATGACGTACAAATATGACAAGACGACTGATAGGTAAGTCAGAAAAGGGGGTCAAATGGTATTGAATGCCAGAGTTAATTATATCATACCGTGGTTTTTGGTTGATTTTAAACTTTTGACAGAATGTATAACATGATGTTATATCTATGGTTTATAGATTGACGGATAGTTGGAGTGAACTATCTAGATACTGGAGGATATGCAAGAACTGTCGTGCTGGATTTTAGCACTAGTGACTTGAGATCTTGTCACTTTATGAATTATTGTATAATGATAGCTATCAAACAAGTATTGAGATAGCTACAGACGATACATTGTACAGTGAATACTGCAGATTTCCTCTGAATGCGAATGATATTACGGTGATATCTGAGATTGAATTTGATAAAAGCAGAAATCTTTATAAAGAAAATGAAGCTGATTCAGAAAAGAATGAACACCAGCTTCGAATGAACCGATTTGATATGCCTACGTCGGATGGTGACGATTGGTATTTGAAGCCGAAGATTGAGTAAATCCTGGACTGGGATAACCAGATTTGATAACAGCTGATGATATTGATTTGTTAAGAGCTGTTGATTGGTATATACGGATGTTGTATAGCCAATATTTGCAAGTAAATTTATCAGAATGGTTTGGTAGAATTAGTTTGCTGAAGTAACCTCTAGTATATATTTCTTCCTTATCTGAATTGATTGCTTGTGATTTCGAGGACGAAATCATATCTTAGAGGGGGAGAAATGTAAGGCCCGAGAAATTTATCTGGTTAATCTAAAAGGATTTGGCAATAATTAATACTGAATTATGGGTAAGTGAGAGGTGATTAAAGGCGGAACAGATCAGACTGGGACAGACGAGAAAAGACACGAATTAGGTGCGGGAGGTGCCACTCGCGCACATGCGCGACGTGATGCGCGAGCTGTGCGCGAGTTGGGCAGAAGATCCCGCGCATATGCGCGGAGTGATGGCGCGCATATGCGCGAGCTGTAGTATGCTTTGTCAAGAGAACCTCGCGCATATGCGCCGAGGTGAGGCGCGCATATGCGCGGAGTGATGGCGCGCATATGCGCGAGCTGTAGTATGCTTTGTCAAGAGAACCTCGCGCATATGCGCCGAGGTGAGGCGCGCATATGCGCGAGAGATGCCGAGACACACGCGCCAAGGAATTGTGTCTCGTGCATATGCGCCGATGGTGGTCGCGCATATGCGCGAGACGTGCTGCACAAAGGAGTGTGCCACATTTTCTTATCTTGCCACGTTTTCTTATCTTGCATGTAATATATATATACGTATACAACCGATTCCTTCTTCAGAATTAAGGTAAGAATCGATAAATAACTCTGAGGTAGGATTTCGATTTGGGATTGAAGAATTTGGAGATCCGTCCGTCAGAATTTGAATCCGACTTCGGTACTGTGTTCCTATCAACGCAAGCTACAACTGGACGTAAGTTTTGTTACGTTTTGACATGTTCTGAAATTATGATGTTGTTGGAATTGAATACACATCATATATGATGTTCTTGACATGTTAGACATCATAGAATCGAAGTCTGATTAAGAACGGACTGATTATGTAATTGTTATGATTTTTGGAATTGATTAATTGAGATTCGATATCAGATTTGTATTGTTATTGAAATTATGAGTTGCACCGATATTGATTTTGAGTTCTGATATTATATCTGTGGTGTTGGAATTGACGGGGTTATCGAGACTGTATTGTTATGCCGTCGAAACATCCGTAAATTGATATTGATCAGACTTAGTATTGGTTGAGATAGTATTGTGGAATCATATGTCGATTGGCATTGATCAGATTATGTTTTGATTTGAGTATTAATCAGAACAGGTTTGAATTGAGTTATATACTGATATTGTATCTATTCGATTGTTATTAGCAGATTGGGTATGGACAGAGTTGACTTCGATACTTCGTCTTCATCGGACCGAGAAGATAAGGGTATAAATTAATGTTGAGTTGGGATTGCACAACTCGAGTGAGGTTTGGCTCGAGTTTCCCTTAATCACATACTTTACCTTATTGTATTGATTTGATTGATGTACATGTTCTCTTGATTGATAGACAGTAGGTGTTAGACAAGTAATCTTGTGACAGAAGTGTCTGGTAGTGGTGGGATCGCCACGGGCACATTGCACGATGTCACAAGATGACTGAACTGGGTCTTCAGTTCTTGAGATAACTGCCAGTTCAGTCGTGGCAGTCGAGTGAACTGGCTCTTCAGTTGTTTGAAGAAAGGTCCAAGAGATTGGTTCTTCAGTTGCTATTTGCTCTTCAACTTACTTTGTAGTAATCAGCTGAACTTCAGTGGCAGTTGTTTTAATCACTTCGTTTATGTTTTCCAGTGATAATTCAGCATCAGTATAAGGTTGAAGTTCTGCAGTTGATGATTGAGGAGAAGTAGTTGACGGTTGCGCATCCTTTGAAGAAGAATCAGTTACTTGCACAGAAGATTCAGCAACTAGTTCTTGGGATGGCTTTTGCGGTTGAACTGATTGTTCAGCTTGCTCGTCTGATGAAAGATCTTGGTAATATGCTCAAATAGTCAGTTCTTGATCCAGTTCACAATGCTTAATCTCCATCTGGAGTGATATAAGATCCGAATCCAGCTGATCATGAACTGCTTTGTCATTAAAGACAATTGGACTGGTATGATCATAGTTTTGGCGTAGCTAAACAACCATTTGTCTTAGCTTCTTTTGTAGAACCCGTAAATCAGTAGACGTATAAGCAATGCATAATTCTAGATTTTTAAATTTAATTGACTTCATTGCATAATTATTTTAAATGCATTTATTGAAGTTAATTATTCATTATTTCAGTTCAGTAGTTTGACTTTTTAGCATTTCAGTTATTTCAGTGAGGCCGGACTGGAGTTGGAGTTTTGAGATAGAATTTAAGATTTGAGAAATATTTCCAGAAGTTAATTTAGCTAGCAAGTAAGTTCATTTAAGTTAGTAAGGGAGGTTTGAGGATTTAATTTAATTATTTGAGGTGATTAAGAAATGAACTCATTTAAGTTATTTAATTAAGGGGTAAGCTCACTAAATTATTTAAAGGATTAGTAAGGCTTTCAAGGATTATTAGTTGACTAGATAACCATCACTTCCCACTCATTTTATTAGCATGATTTCGGCCCCTTGGATTTATTAAGCAATTCATTCCAACTCATCAACTTTGACCAATTCTTTGCATGTAATTAGTAGGATAATTCTAGGATTTTTGGGAGCACAATTTAATTAAATAAATGGACATATCCTAGACTAGAAAAAAAAGCAAAAATCGGCCACTACCTCCTAGAAGCATCCACCAACTCATTTGATATCAAACCATAATTCAAAATTCAAAAATGAGAAGACTTGGTCTTGATTCTTTCCTTATATCTTGCACCCACTTCCCTCACCCTCCTAACCATTTTCCCCCCCTCTCCTTTTCGAAAATTCAGAGTGAAATCAGACCCCTTTTCAGTAGAAAAAACGTGAATAATAGCTAGGGAGAAAGCGAGAAAAATCGAGAGCAAGAAAGGTAGACAAGAAGCGCTCCATCTCCTCCGTGCCGCGTCGTCGTCGTTTCGTTCGTTTTCTTTCGAAACGAAACCAGGCATGTCTAGATTTCTTTAAAACCTCAATCAAGTCATATTATCATTTATTTTTCAGTACATGATCATGTTTATTCAAGCAAAAAAACCGAGATACATGTCAAAACATTTTGGAACAACACATGCAGAATTTTCGTTTTTCCTTGGCAAGCTTCACGTTTTTCTTGGTTTGTGAGTTTCAGGTGATTGGTTCGACTCCAGGTTCCCAAGGAGACTCCTAGACACGTAATAGGATGCATTAGGACCATTTTGGCTCATTCAAACCTGCCCCATGCTTGCTGGAAATTCAGAATGACAGCAAGTTCCCATAGGCGCAGATTTGTGTTTCGAAATTTCAGTTTTGTGTCAAGGGGTTGGATCTGATCTTGGCTGCCCTAAAGGCTCTTAGCCATGGTTGGATCACTCCCCTAGCATGTCTAAGACGTGTCTAAGTTGCCCTTTTGGTGGCTTGGTCCATAGCTCATCGGTTTTTAATAAAAACATCACAACAGCCCCTATACCCCTTCGGCTACTTCGGTTGGACAGCTTTTGGTTCGTTTCTTTTGGTTGCTTGGTATGGATCTTGGTTGGCCTATGGCCCTTAGCCACGATTCATATCATGCTCCTAGATGTCTAGATTGTGCCATGGTCAATCAAATGGCCACTGGAACGACGCAAGACATCGATCTAAACAAAACACTACACACGCATGCACGTTGCTCTCGGTTGGACCCTTCGGTTGAGTTTTGGTGTGATGCGGATTGTGGCTGGCCTAGGGCCCTTAGCCATGGTTCAAATCATTTCTTGGGATGTTGATAAGAGTATCTGGTCGGTGGTTCACGCCCCTAATGGCCGATAGTCTCGAAACCAACGCAAGTCTTGTAGTTGCGCAGCTGCTGGAAATTACAGCAAGTTGCTGTGTCGTTTAGAAGGCTCGTTTGAGTTCTTGGTTGGCTTTTAGCCCATGGCCTTGGACTGGATAGTGCCTCATTGAGTTGGGAAGGTCATGTTTTTGACCGTTCGTGATTCGGTTCATTTTTGAGGTCGTACGAGAATTTACGGTGCAATGTGCCAAATTGACTCTCGAAAGAGCGTTTCGTGTTTTGGCCTCCATTCCACCTAGATTTCGACCCTATCATTTTAGGAGCATTATTTTATGATTTTTCAGCGTATTTTAATCATGACTATACGTCGGTTCGGTGTCGGTTCAGGTTGGCTCGGAGTCATGATTAAATGCGAAGTCATTAGGCGTCATAGTCGCATCTTTTGAACTAAATTGCGTAGTTGGTCATGTTTAAGCTATTGCATATTTTTCATAGCACAGTTAGGTTGCAGCGAGCCTGGGGACGATCCAATCCAATCCAGTTGGTAAAATTACAGGAATTTTCATTACGCCAGTTAATTATTTTACGTGCATTAAATAGAAAATGATTATTTTTGAGATTTATGCGATATGGCTTGTGGTTCATTCACTATGTGGGAGTGTTATTTTATACGGTCGCCAGTGACCGATCAGTTCAGTATGGTACCACCCGGTCACCAATGACCGGCCAGCTCAGTTCAGTTTCAGCCTCCCCGGTAGCCAGTTACCGATCAGTTCAGCTTAGTGCAGTGGCCACAGTCGTAAAACATAATCTCAACAGAAAATTTTATCAGTTATTTCAGTACAGGCTCCAAGGAGCAGACATTTTTACTGTGATTATCAGTTCATTTATGCACGTATTATAATTGCTCAGTACAGATTATTTTCAGTATGCCTCAGGACAGGATATGTTAACTCATGCATATTTTAAATTCAGATTTTTACTCGTTAGATACGATTTATGCATGCTGAGTCTTTAGGCTCACTAGACTTGATTGTTGTAGGTACTGATGAGGCCAGGGCCGAGGGCGGGGACCAGTGAGCCAGCTTGGGTCGGCAGTAGTGGCACCCGAGGACCTCAGTGCAGCAGTTGTTATTTTATTCCGCAAACAATTTTATCAGTCGTTTGATAATTTTTAAATTGTTATTGTTGGCAAAACTTTATTTTCTTCCGCTGCTATTATTTTAAACATTGAACTTGATTCCCCAGTGATTTTATGAATGAGGCCATTTAAGTTCTTTTAAAAAGAAAATTTTTAATTTTCCGCAAATTTCAAGAAAGGAGTTTTAGGCCCTTTTACAGTTGGTATCAGAGCGGTGGTTCTGTATAGGGTTTCACTACTACTGACCGCGAGAAGCTCACGAAGCCACGTCTTCGGTCTGTAAGTTTTTCAGTTCAGCATTTTGTTCAGCATTTCAGTTAAAGCATGAATTATTTTGTCAGCATGCTTCAGATTTTCAGTACTTCAGTGTTCATTTAAGATAAAGTATGGAATTATGCATGTTAGTTACGTATGGGTTATGTTGGAACAGTATGGCCCCTAGACGCATTTTAGAGCGCAACAGAGAGGAGGAGCCTCGCCGAGAGGACAAAGAGGAGCATAGACCGGAGGGAGACCTACCACCTCCTCCACCACCACCACCGGACATGAGTGCCCAGATGTTAGCTGGGATGGCACAGTTCTTCGCACAGTTTGCGGGGGACAATGCCGCAGCCGTAGCCGCAGCCGCAGCCAGGCCGACAGGGCCCGAGGCTGTTTATGAGCGATTCATGAAGATGCGCCCGAAGGAATTCTCTGGGACATCTGACCTCATGGTTGCTGAGGGATGGATCAAATCCCTCGAGGTTATCTTCGAGTTCATGGAGCTGGGAGATGCAGACCGAGTCCGATGTGCCACCTACCTGTTCACTGGAGACGCCCGCTTATGGTGGGAAGGAGCTTCGGTAGCCCTGACCTTGGCTACACTTTCTTGGACCCGCTTTACGGAGGTTTTCTACTCCAAGTATTTTGCTGAGGAGGTTCGCACCAGGCTGACCACCGAGTTCATGAGCCTGAGGCAGGGGGATATGACGGTTACGGAGTTTATCCGTAAGTTCGAGAGGGGCTGTCACTTTGTGCCCCTGATCACGAATGATGCCAGAGCCAAAGCTGATGCACTTCCTGGTGGGTTTACGGCCGATCTTGCGCCGGGATGTTAGGGTATCTGACCCTGCGACTTATGAGATTGCCGTCTCCAAGGCCTTAGCCGCAGAGCAGGATTTGCGGGATATCGAGAGGGATCGCCAGGGCAAGCGCCCAGTCCAGGCACCGCACCGCCCTCCTCCTCATCAGCATCAGCAGCAGAATAAGAGGCCTTTTCATGGACCGCCCAGGAACCGAGGCCAGCAGCAGCAGCGGGGACGCCCAGCCCCGAGGACTCAGGAGCACCCAGTTTGTCCCAGGTGCTCACGTCGCCATCCTGGAGCATGTATGGCTGGCTCAGGAAAGTGTTTTAAGTGTGGCAGTCCAGACCACATGTTGCTGCAGTGCCCTCAGAGGAATCTGCCTACCCAAGGCAGAGTTTTTGCTCTCCATGCCGCGGAAACCAACCCGGAGACTATGTTGTTGACAGGTACCTTTAAACTTTAAGTTATTCTTCGAATTTCAGCATTTTGGGAATCGGGATTTAGATTTTTGGAACTTAGAACTGTTATAGGATTGCATGCTCTACTCAGATTTATTTCAGAGGAATTAAGCTAGAGGAACCTTGACCTTTGCATGTCTATAAGTTTAGATCTTGTAGTGGGATTCAACTTAGAGCTCCGCTCTTTCAGGGAGAATTTTTATATCTGGTTCCGCTACCAAGGCCTTGATAGATTCAGGGGCCACTCACTCATTTATTTCGGAGGTCTTTGCAAACTTTCTCAAGATCCAGACCATTGGGCTAGATACAGCCTTTTCAGTAGTGTTGCCGTCAGGCGAGGAGATGGCAGCCACCAATGTTATCCGAGATATAGACCTTGAGCTGCACGGTAATCTTGTTTATGCGGATCTGATCGTGCTACCGATGCCGGAATTTGACATCATCCTAGGGATGGACTGGCTATTGAGGAACAGAGTGTTGATAGACTTCCAGAGGAGATCTATTCTTGTCCGACTGCCTGGAATGGAGCATTTCTTATTTGAGCCGGACAGATACTTTTCTTTACCGCGCATTATTCCTTATGTTCAGGCTAGGAAACTCATGCATAGAGGGTGTCGGGCATTTCTAGCGACTTTTTTATCTGTCCCCGAGGAACCCAGCCAGTCAGCCTCAGATGTTTCGATTGTCAGAGATTTCTTAGACGTTTTTCCCGAAGACGTCTCTGGTATGCCACCCGAGAGAGAGGTGGAGTTTTCCATTGAGCTTATGCCAGGTACGGCTCCGATATCCAAAGCGCCATACCGACTAGCACCGACAGATATGGCGAGCTTAAGAAGCAGATTCAGGAACTTCTCGACAAGGAGTTCATTCGCCCGAGATTTTCTCCATGGGGCGCGCCGGTCTTATTTGTGAAAAAGAAGGATGGCTCGATGAGGCTTTGCATTGACTACAAGGAGTTGAACAGGGTTACAGTGAAGAATAAATACCCACTGCCGAGGATTGAGGATCTGTTTGACTAGTTGCAGGGAGCTTCGATTTTCTCCAAGATAGATCTGCGTTCTGGATATCACCAGTTGAGGGTGAGAGATGCTGATGTCTCGAAGACAGCTTTCAGGACTCGTTATGGCCACTACGAGTTCCTAGTGATGCCGTTCGGTCTGACAAATGCGCCAGCGATCTTCATGGATCGAATGAATCGCGTATTTCAGCCGTACCTCGACCAGTTTGTGATAGTGTTCATAGATGACATTCTCGTCTACTCCAAGAGTCGGGAGGAGCACAGCAGGCATCTGACCACAGTGTTGCAGACATTGCAGAAACATAATCTATTCGCAAAGTTCATTAAGTGCGAATTCTGGTTAGAGAAGGTGGCGTTCTTGGGACACATTGTTTCTAGCAGTGGCATTGAGGTAGACCCGGCGAAAGTTGCAGGAGTCAAAGATTGGGTTGTGCCTCAGAATGCATCAGAGATCCGCAGTTTTCTTGGGCTAGCAGGATATTACAGGAAGTTCATTCAGGGATTCTCATCCATTGCCGTTCCACTCACAGCACTGACCAAGAAAAATGTGAAGTTTGTGTGGAGCGAGGAGTGTCAGAAGAGCTTCGATACTTTGAAGCAAGCTCTTATCTCAGCACCCGTTTTGGCTATACCGTCAGGACCTGGTGAGTTTGTTCTGTATACCGATGCTTCGAAGCTTGGTTTAGGTGCAGTTTTGATGCAGCACGGGAGAGTGATAGCGTATGCTTCTCGACAGCTGAAAATTCATGAGAAGAATTACCCTACCCATGATCTGGAGTTAGCGGCCGTAGTTTTTGCTTTGAAGATTTGGAGGCACTATCTGTATGGAGAGAAGTGTCAGATCTTTACCGACCACAAAAGCCTCAAGTATTTCTTTACGCAGAAGGAGCTGAACATGCGTCAGAGGCGTTGGTTGGAGCTTGTGAAAGACTACGATTGTGATATTAGCTACCACCCGGGTAAAGCTAATGTAGTTGCGGATGCTTTGACCAGGAAAGTCGCAGTGATGGCTCACTTGACGATTCAGAAACCTCTTCAGATTGAGAGGCAGAAGTTCGATCTTGAGACTTATCCGCGAGGTAGAGTTCCTCGTTTATCTACCTTGACTATCAAGTCCTCTCTTATTGACCGTATTCGCAGCGGTCATGCAGCAGATGAGCAGTTGGCACAGTGGAAGAAGAGAGATGAAGCCAAGGGCAGTGTTTTGTATACAGTCAGCGACGGTATTGTGAGATACCGAGATAGGATATGGGTTCCCAGCAGTGATTCTATCTGAGCAGACATCTTATCAGAGGCCCATACGTCCCCGTACTCCATTCACCCTGGGAGTACGAAGATGTACAAAGATCTACAGCTATTGTATTGGTGGCCAGGGATGAAGAAGGACATCAGGCGTTTTGTATCCGAGTGCCTGACTTGCCAGTTAGTGAAGGCCGAGCATCAGAGACCAGCAGGTTTGCTCAAGCCTCTTCCTATTCCGAATGGAAGTGGGAGAACATTACCATGGACTTTGTGACCGGATTGCCGAGGTCAGCCAGAGGATCGAATGCTATTTGGGTGATTGTAGATCGTCTTACCAAATCAGCGCATTTCTTGCCTATTAAGACGACTTTCACCATGATTCAGTATGCAGAGCTGTATATCCGAGAGATAGTCCGACTCCATGGTATTCCGGTTTCTATCGTATCCGACAGAGATCCCAGATTCACTTCCTCATTTTGGAAGAGTTTGCATTCGACTTTGGGTACGAAGTTGCTGCTTAGCACAGCTTTCCATCCGCAGACGGATGGGCAGTCAGAGCGAGTTATTCAGATTTTGGAGGATCTTCTTCGCGCTTGCGTCATTGATTTCTCTGGGAGTTGGGAGTCGAACTTACCATTGGTAGAGTTCACCTATAACAACAGTTTCCAGTCGTCTATAGGTATGGCTCCGTATGAAGCACTGTATGGCCGCAAGTGTAGATCTCCTGTTCATTGGGATGAAGTAGGAGAGAGAGCAGAGTTGGGTCCAGAGATTGTTCAGCAGGCAGCAGATGTAGTAGTCAAGATCCGTGATAGGATGAGGACTGCTCAGAGCCGACAGAAGAGTTATGCCGATCAGCGGAGGAGAGACTTAGAGTTTGCAGTGGGCGATCATGTCTTCGTGAAAGTGGCACCTATGAAGGGTGTCATGAGATTTGGCAAGAAAGGGAAGCTCAGTCCGAGATTCATTGTACCGTTTGAGATCCTTGACAGAGTTGGGACGCTTGCTTATCGTGTGGCTCTTCCGCCGAATCTGGCCGGAGTACACAATGTCTTTCACGTCTCCATGCTGAGGAAGTATATGGCAAATCCTTCGCATGTGGTGAATTTCGAGCCGTTGCAGCTTACTCCGAACTTATCTTATGAGGAGAGACCCGTCCAGATCCTAGACAGACATGAGAAGAAACTTCGGAACAAGCTCGTTAAGCGAGTCAAAGTCAAATGGCTCAACCATTCAGAGGAGGAAGCTACGTGGGAGTCTGAGCAGGAGATGAGAAGTCGATACCCTGAGTTTTTCGGTAAGTTCTAATTTCGAGGACGAAATTTCTTTTAAGGGGGGAATGATTGTAGAACCCGTAAATCAGTAGACGTATAAGCCATGCATAATTCTAGATTTTTAAATTTAATTGACTTCATTGCATAATTATTTTAAATGCATTTATTTGAAGTTAATTATTCATTATTTCAGTTCAGTAGTTTGATTTTTTAGCATTTCAGTTATTTCAGTGAGGCCGGACTGGAGTTGGAGTTTTGAGATAGAATTTAAGATTTGAGAAATATTTCCAGAAGTTAATTTAGCTAGCAAGTAAGTTCATTTAAGTTAGTAAGGGAGGTTTGAGGATTTAATTTAATTATTTGAGGTGATTAAGAAATGAACTCATTTAAGTTATTTAATTAAGGGGTTAGCTCACTAAATTATTTAAAGGATTAGTAAGGCTTTCAAGGATTATTAGTTGACTAGATAACCATCACTTCCCACTAATTTTATTAGCATGATTTCGGCCCCTTGGATTTATTAAGCAATTCATTCCAACTCATCAACTTTGACCAATTCTTTGCATGTAATTAGTAGGATAATTCTAGGATTTTTGGGAGCACAATTTAATTAAATAAATGGACATATCCTAGACTAGAAAATAAGCAAAAATCGGCCACTACCTCCTAGAAGCATCCACCAACTCATTTGATATCAAACCATAATTCAAAATTCAAAAATGAGAAGACTTGGTCTTGATTCTTTCCTTATATCTTGCACCCACTTCCCTCACCCTCCTAACCATTTTTTCCCCCTCTCCTTTTCGAAAATTCAGAGTGAAATCAAACCCCTTTTCAGTAGAAAAAACGTGAATAATAGCTAGGGATACAGGGAGAAAAATCGAGAGCAAGAAAGGTAGACAAGAAGCGCTCCATCTCCTCCGTGCCGCGTCGTCGTCGTTTCGTTCGTTTTCTTTCGAAACGAAACCAGGCATGTCTAGATTTCTTTCAAACCTCAATCAAGTCATATTATCATTTATTTTTCAGTACTATGATCATGTTTATTCAAGCGAAAAAAACCGAGATACATGTCAAAACATTTTGGAACAACACATGCAGAATTTTCGTTTTTCCTTGGCAAGCTTCACGTTTTTCTTGGTTTGTGAGTTTCAGGTGATTGGTTTGACTCCAGGCTCCCAAGGCGACTCCTAGACATGTAATAGGATGCATTAGGACCATTTTGGCCCATTCAAACCAGCCCCATGCTTGCTGGAAATTCAGAATGACAGCAAGTTCCCATAGGCGCAGATTTGTGTTTCGAAATTTCAGTTTTGTGTCAAGGGGTTGGATCTGATCTTGGCTGCCCTAAGGGCTCTTAGCCATGGTTGGATCACTCCCCTAGCATGTCTAAGACGTGACTAAGTTGCCCTTTTGGTGGCTTGGTCCATGGCTCATCGGTTTTTAATAAAAACATCACAACAGCCCCTATACCCCTTCGGCTACTTCGGTTGGACAGCTTTTGGTTCGTTTCTTTTGGTTGCTTGGTATGGATCTTGGTTGGCCTATGGCACTTAGCCACGATTCATATCATGCTCCTAGATGTCTAGATTGTGCCATGGTCAATCAAATGGCCACTGGAACGACGCAAGACATCGATCTAAACAAAACACTACACACGCATGCACGTTGCTCTCGGTTGGACCCTTCGGTTGAGTTTTGGTGTGATGCGGATTGTGGCTGGCCTAGGGCCCTTAGCCATGGTTCAAATCATTCCTTGGGATGTTGATAAGAGTATCTGATCGGTGGTTCACGCCCCTAATGGCCGATAGTCTCGAAACCAACGCAAGTCTTGTAGTTGCGCAGCTGCTGGAAATTACAGCAAGTTGCTGTGTCGTTTAGAAGGCTTGTTTGAGTTCTTGGTTGGCTTTTAGCCCATGGCCTTGGACTGGACAGTGCCTCATTGAGTTGGGAAGGTCATGTTGTCGACCGTTCGTGATTCGGTTCATTTTTGAGGTCGTACAAGAATTTACGGTGCAATGTGCCAAATTGACTCTCGAAAGAGCGTTTCGTGTTTTGGCCTCCATTCCACCTAGATTTCGACCCTATCATTTTAGGAGCATTATTTTATGATTTTTCAGCGTATTTTA
The DNA here is from genome assembly GCF_025594145.1 of Primulina tabacum. Taxonomy (NCBI): domain Eukaryota; kingdom Viridiplantae; phylum Streptophyta; class Magnoliopsida; order Lamiales; family Gesneriaceae; genus Primulina; species Primulina tabacum. The sequence goes on along the minus strand of NC_134559.1, from coordinate 22,909,036 downwards.
ATCATGAATATACGTCGGTTCGGTGTCGGTTCAGGTTGGCTCGGAGTCATGATTAAATGCGAAGTCATTAGGCGTCATAGTCGCATCTTTTGAACTAAATTGCGTAGTTGGTCATGTTTAAGCTATTGCATATTTTTCATAGCACAGTTAGGTTGCAGCGAGCCTGTGGACGATCCAATCCAATCCAGTTGGTAAAATTACAGGAATTTTCATTACGCCAGTTAATTATTTTACGTGCATTAAATAGAAAATGATTATTTTTGAGATTTATGCGATATGGCTTGTGGTTCATTCACTATGTGGGAGTGTTATTTTATACGGTCGCCAGTGACCGATCAGTTCAGTATGGTACCACCCGGTCACCAGTGACTGGCCAGCTCAGTTCAGTTTCAGCCTCCCCGGTAGCCAGTTACCGATCAGTTCAGCTTAGTGCAGTGGCCACAGGCGTAAAACATAATCTCAACAGAAAATTTTATCAGTTATTTCAGTACAGGCTCCAAGGAGCAGACATTTTTACTGTGATTATCAGTTCATTTATGCACGTATTATAATTGCTCAGTACAGATTATTTTTCAGTATGCCTCAGGACAGGATATGTTAACTCATGCATATTTTAAATTCAGATTTTTACTCGTTAGATGCGATTCATGCATGCTGAGTCTTTAGGCTCACTAGACTTGATTGTTGTAGGTACTGATGAGGCCAGGGCCGAGGGCGGGGACCAGTGAGCCAGCTTGGGTCGGCAGTAGTGGCACCCGAGGACCTCAGTGCAGCAGTTGTTATTTTATTCCGCAAACAATTTTATCAGTCGTTTGATAATTTTTAAATTGTTATTGTTGGCAAAACTTTATTTTCTTCCGCTGCTATTATTTTAAACATTGAACTTGATTCCCCAGTGATTTTATGAATGAGGCCATTTAAGTTCTTTTAAAAAGAAAATTTTTAATTTTCCGCAAATTTCAAGAAAGGAGTTTTAGGCCCTTTTACATCTTTGCTCGTACTTGATCAAAGAAGTATTTCTTCCTCTCCAAAGACTGAACAATTGAAGCTGCTTTGACCATCTTCAGAACTATGGTTTCCAGGTCAATAAACATCTTCAAAACTGATTTCTTTTGTAGTTGCCTGGCAAACACTGCAGTCCTAAATTTAACCCATTCATCATAAGCCTGTAGCTTAGTCTCAGAAATTTATTGACCTCTTTCCAGATTAGGTCAATAAGAGTTTAATCACATTAGTGGGTCTGGGCTCTTCGTTTATCTTGTCTTTGCCCTTTGAGTCAGCCAGAACATGAGGAATCCTCAGTCCTGACTCAGTTGCATCAATATTTTCTCGAATCACTATCCCTTGGGTCCAGCATGGCGGTCCTCGGGTTTAGCCTCCCGCTCAGTCCAAGCCAGATCCTTGGTCCCCACCCCTAGTCTCCTCCAAGTCATCCTCACATGCATCGATCACGTCTAGTGAGTCTAAAGACTCAACACGTATAAACTGGAAGTAACGAGTAATACGTAATAAAACCACATGCAACTTTTAAAATAGAATGTACATGCTGGAACTTGAACTTGCATAAATAAACTTGAACATACGTACATACATACATAGACGTGTCATAACATGAAAGTTTTCTTAAACGAGCTTGCATACTTATACATACACCATACATACATAAACTTCATCATTTTTCGTCGAGGCATGTTTCAAAGAAAGTGACCCATAACATAAATCGCCTGTTCAGACTAAACCACAATACTGGGCTGACAGGGACGAATCCACTGCCACATACATGAGATCCCCGTTCATGCTTTAACGGGTGGATTGGTCCCCGTTCATGCTTTAACTCTTTCTAATCCTGATCTAAACCCGTTCATGATTTAACGGGGTGGATTGGTCCCTGGTCATGCTTTACCGCTTTCCAATCCCATACATAAATTGGTCACAAGAAATTTAGCATACCTCAAAAACTTGAAATATTTTCTTTACACGTCAAACATACTTACTTGGCGTTGAGGGATTCGTTGGATCTCGTTTGGGGCCACTGCTGCAAATACTAACATGAATTCAACGCTTAAATTGAATAACTTAGACGTAGATATTCGTACTCACCACTGAATCAAGTAAATGGCGAATGACATTCTAGGTTACTCGGGGCTTGACCTCGTTTAATTCTCGTACTAAACCATGACATAATGTCCCAATTCGATCCCTAAAATATTTCCCAAAAACTGGATTACACGGACCCCGTGCACCCCTCCGGGTCCGTGTAGGTACTGTAAAAGCATACTCGAAAAGAAGTGAGGACACGGACCCCGTGCCTAGGTCCGTGTAGACTCTGTAAAAAGACACTTCGGAAGAAACAAGGGCACGGACCCCGTGCCAGGGTCCGTCAAAGGATCCGTGTAGGCTCGGTGAAAGTAAACCAACGGGAAATCATGTATTCAAGGCTTATTCCTCCTAACTCTATCATCCCGACCATAAATCGACACCTCGAGACTCGTCCTAGAGTGCTAGAACACTCATTCAAACTCCAACAAACGCTCTAAAACAACGACGTCCAACTTACAACGCAATACAACTCTTGAACACGAATTTTGACACCAAAATCAATTCCTACGATTTCTAACTAAACCAACTGCCTAATGACACGAAGCGAAATACCAACATACATCCCAACATCATTCTCGATATACCTAAACACAGCAATGATCACCCATCGATGCCCAACAAAGCCTGCAACAAGAAAATCTCAAGAACACATCAATAACATAATTTTTCAGAAAACACAGTTTGAGCAGTCTCACGAAAATGATCATAACTCACTCAATTTTTATCCAAATATTTCGAATTTTATATCAAATCGAAATTATCAAAAATTTCTACAATTTTTATGTTGAAAGTTTTCTCAAAATCACGACCGAAAAATCGCAGTTTTCAAAAGAACAGTAAATTTCGAAATTTTAGATCTAAAAACGTTTCAAAATCGATCCAACATGTTACTGCCCAAACCTTGCACATCATACATGGATTTTTACGCATAAAACAATGCAACACATACTATGACATGATCGACGCAAGAAAAATAGTATATACGTGCCATGATAAAAACATACTATGACAATTCGTATTCGTATTCGTATTCGTATCCGTATCCAAGGAAACACGATCGTCGGGCTCCCACTGGGACCATAGCCCTCACGATATTTCCAACATGTAGTAGTCACAATCCCTTCACGTCCTTCAACACGTTATCATCACTTAATAAAAACATGCATAATATCATTTTTATTTTAAAACCAAGAATGCAACATATCTTTTAAATGTCCAATTTAACCATTGATAATCCATGACATTTTAAAATCATATTTCAACATGTAAAAGTACATAAACATGTTACATAAACATATTAGCATATAAAACAGCAAATAGGGCACTGCCATGACGTTTACTAATTTTTCAGTGTAAAAAGACCGTTTACCCCTGGACGTGACATTTTACGTTTGACGTTTTCTTGATTTTCTTGACTCTAACATGTCCCAAATAATTATTTAAGCCTAAATTAAAATTCCCATAATTTTATTTAGCTTAAAAACTAGGCTTTTAAATAAATTCTTAATTGGACGTTTTTGAAGGCGTTTTAATTCCAAAAAATCTCAAACTTTAATATAAAATTCCTAAATTCTAAATTTAGTCTTTTTATATTGTTTTAGTCCCAATGAACAACGACTCAACCCCCGTGAGCCATTTTTCAAGTTTTTAAGTTTAGGAAACCCCAATATGACACATAAACTTTGACCCCTAGCCTGATTTTATCGAGTCACCCCCGAGCCATAATGAACCAGACCCTGACCAACATGTTAGAGGAACCTAATGGACCCAAGGATCCCACGTAAACCACCCCAAACAGATGAACGATGCCCCAACCCCAGCCCTCAATCATGGCCGAGAAACCCCCAGGTGCAAGGACTCTTCTAGCTTTCTTCGGACTTAGCCAACCAACCTAGCCCCTGAACCAGCCTCTTGTGTACTTACCTAGGACTCCACGGCATCACCCTAGCCCAGCCCCAAGCCCCCAGGCCGAACTACATGACCCCTGCAAGCCTGCGCAACCCTGCACTGGTTTTTTCACTCTTGGGTTCGAGTCCTTTGTCAACAAGGACTCCTCCCAGCCCACTTGGCTCGAGTCCTAGCATGGCTAGAACTCCTCCTTGACCCCTCACAGACCCTGGCTAAGCACTGGACAGAAGCCACGACCCAGCCAAGCCCTTGGAACCCAAAATCGAATCCGATAAAATTTACGTCCCGGCGTATAAATTCACCTAAAAACCCCTTATTTTCAAAAATATGAAAAAACATCAACCATATTTTAAATAATTAAAAATAATCATTTAATAAAAATATTTTACGTTTTTCAGCCCTCAGTCCCCGTTCCTCGATCGCAACGTGAATATTCCTTAAAAATACAGCTTTATGCAAAATAACAATTAAATCATATTTAATATAAAAATCATGCATGTCACACAAATAATTAAGCAATTAAATCAAATGATTACTTATTTTATTTATTCCTAGATTTGCATGTAGTTGGATTACATCGTCTTAAATTTGGACCTTACAATTCCTCCCCCCTCAAATTAAATTTCGTCCTCGAAATTAGAACTTACCGAATAAATCTGGATAGCGACTCTTCAAGTCCCTCTCGGTTTCCCAAGTAGCTTCTTCTTCCGAGTGATTCAGCCACTTGACCTTGACCATTGGAATGACTTTATTTCGTAATCTTCTTTCTTGCCTTGCCAGGATTTGGATAGGTCTTTCTTCATAGGTCATGTTTGGAGTTAGTTGATGTAATGCTCGGAATTTTTATCTGTTAATCTGCGAAATGATTTATTGTGAATTGATATGATTAGGATAGGATTAATCGGGACACGATTTGATTCAGCATGTGAGGTCGAATGTGCGAGGACAGTGCCTCTCGCGCTCATGCGCGACATGATGCGCGCACATGCGCGAGGAAGGCAGAGGACCTCGCGCATATGCGCGAGATAGGGCGAGCATATACGCGAGGAGGTGTATTGGCAAACACCATGTCCAGAGAACCTCGCGCATATGCGCGGAAGTGGTGCGCGCATATGCGCGAGTCATCCGAGAAGCCAAGTAAAATTCCAGAGGACCTCGCGCATATGCGCGGAAGAGGGACGCGCATATGCGCGAGCTACCGTGAGACAGACGCGCCGAGACATATTGTCTCGCGCATATGCGCCGAGGAGGGTCGCGCATATGCGCGAGACGTGCTGCGCAAAGAAATGAGCCACCTAGCTTAAAAACATGCAGGATATATATAAACATATCAAAATTCATTCCTCAGAAATAAAAAGGAAGAAACGAAGAAAGGGAAGCACGAGAAAGAATTGAAGAATTCTTACGCCGTTAGATTTCGATCCGCCCGTCTGATTTTGAATCCGACTTCAGTACTGTGTTCCTATCGATGCAGGCTACAACTGGACGTAAGTTTTGTTACGTTTTGATATGTCTTGGAATTATGATATTGTCAGAATCGGATGTGGTTCATATATGATGTTTTTGACATGTTAGACATCGTAGAACCGAAGACAGATTGAAAAATAGACTGATTATGGAATTGTTATGAATTTCAGAGTTGAATTGGGTTGAGATATGATATCAGATGTGTATCGTTATTGACCATAAGTTGCTGGGATTGATATGTATCAATTTTTACTGCTGGGTATATTGAGATTGTACAGTTATGCTGTTGAAACAGAATTTGATTGAGTTCTGATTATATCCAGTATTGATTGAGGAAGGTATTGATATTGTATTCCTCGTTATTGTCATTGCCAGATTGAGTATTGACAGGCATTGAATCCGAGACTTCGACAGAGTCGGATTGATATAAAGAAAGGTATAAATAAATGTTGATTCGGGATTGCAACTCTCGAGTTAGATTCGACTTGAGTTTCCCAAAATCACATACTGAATGATTATTGCATTTGATATTTGCAATGCTTGATATTGATATGCTTATTCTATTGATTATAGCAAAGCATGAGTCAGAGTTGGGCAGACCCGCCTAGTCTTTGGCAGAACCGCCATGGCAGAACCGCCAAGTCACTGGACTTTTGGATATATATCGATAGACTGAGGAGAAGACCGACTCCTACTGCAGATCTTCAATATAGACAGCCAAAGTCTGGGACTAAGAACGTACCACCATCTAGCTGGGGTAAAGTAAATGGGAGAACGTTGCGTTCTTATTCAGATCGGGAACCCTAGATTAGGATGAGTCGAGTCAGAGTCTAGGAGTCACAGATTGTGATTCAGAGATTGCATTCATACATGTTTTTCAGATTTGATACATGCTATTGATATGTGTTTCATGCTTTTATATTTGCTTTTATATGACTGCATGTTTACATTGTTTATACTGGGATATATATCTCACCGGAGTTATCCGGCTGTTGTCGTGTTTGTATGTGTGCATGACAACAGATGGGACAGGTTCAGGGTCGAGGAGATGAAGAGAGATCGTGATTAGAGTGGAGACTACGGACTTTGATTAGAGATAGGGTTTAAACACTTGATTTATAGTCGTTAAACCTTAGTTTGAATGATTGTATATAGTACAAGACTTGTACTTTAATACTGGCATGTATATTAGAATGTATTATATTACGTTCCGCATTTCATATTGTATAAAAAAAATTTAGACCCTGTTTATTATAATTGATTAAATTGTCCCAAATGATGATTAAGAGCATGATTAGCGTCCGGGTCCCCACAACAGGTGGTATCAGAGCGATAGATCCTTTAGACTGAGATAGGAGCTAGTGAGCGGGGTAGATTGAGTTTTCTTTCCTTGCTTATGATTGCTAGCATGTGTTACTGCTTTATATAATACATGTTTACTTGACTATCTGATTTGATTGTAACGCGTATTATTAAGAATGAATCAGAACCGATTCTTGATCAGCAGTAAGATGATCAGAGGCGGACTGAAACAGATATGTTGTATTTGGTTACTAACCCTTGTGGTAATCAGATATGCCTCCCCGAAGAATACCAGAACAGGGTAGTACTTCGAATCCTCCAATGGATGTTACAGCAACACCGGTGGAAACATTGTTAAAGAGGGTTCAGTCATTTAAACTGCCAACCCTGAAAGGGACAGAGACTTCTGTTGACTGTGAGAGCTGGTTAGATGACATTGAGATGCTGTTCGAATCCTTGGACTACACTGATGAGCGAAGAGTGAAACTGATAGGGCACCAGTTGCATGGTGTTGCAAAGAACTGGTGGATTACAACCAAGCGGGCCTTGGAGCATCGAGGTACAGTTATTACCTGGAACGTATTTAGAACTGAGTTTTATCAGAGATTCTTCCCAGTGTCGTACAGGAAGGATAAGGGAGCGGAATTTGCAAACTTGAGGCAGGGTCAACTGAATATTGAGGAATATATGACCAAGTTTTCTACCTTGTTGCGATTTGCTCCACATGTGGCCCAGAATGAAGAAGCTATTGCTGATCAGTTCATCAATGGTTTAAATCCCGAAATCTTTACATTGGTGAACACAGGGCGACTGAATAATTTCACTGATGCCCTGAACCGAGCCAAAGGAGCAGAAGCTGGTCTGATTAGTCAGAAAGGAGCTTCATATGTTCCTCCAGTACCGAGACCACAGCAACCACCTCCCAGATTTGAGGGTGGTAGCAGCAGTGGTGGAAAGAAGGACTTCTTGAAAGCTAGAGGAAAGCAATTCAAGAAGACAGGGAGCAGTTCATCTAGCTCGGGTGGTTCTCGATAGAGCCAGAGCTATACTGGAGTGTACTGCAGAACTTGCGGAGTGAGACATCCTACTGAGCATTGCCAGGGAGTGACTGGTAGTTGCAACGTCTGAAAACAGCAGGGACACTTTGCTAGGGTGTGTCCACAGAGAGGTTCCCAAAGATCTCAGGGAGCCGAATCATCAGGATTAGCGGCACAGACTGATAGACGACCTGCTACTGTTCACTCGTTTCAGCCAGCCCCAGCTCAGTCACAGCAGAGGCCCGGAGGTAGCTAGACAGTAAGCCAGCCTCCTAGACAGCAAGCCAGAGTATTCACTTTGACAGAGGAGCAGGCTCAGGAGGCACCACATGATGTTGTTGCAGGTAACTGTTTTATCTTTGGTTACCTTGCTTATGTATTGATTGATACTGGTGCTTCTCATACATTTATTTCCGAGAAATTTGCATTGAGTCATGCTTTTCTTATTGAGTCATTATCTTCTGTAGTGTCTGTCTCTTCTCCGTTGGGGACAGGTTTAATATCAGTGAATTCTGTAAAACATTGTATACTACAGCATGACGGGCATGAGATTGAGTTAGATTGCATCGTACTTGGGTTGTCTGATTTTGACTGTATTATCGGGATTGATATGCTAACCAAGTACAGAGCGACTGTTGATTGTTTCCACAAGATTGTGAGATTCAGATCAGATATGGTTGATGAGTGGAAATTCTACGGTAAGGGTTCTAGATCGAGAATTCCTTTGATATCCGTATTGTCTATGACTCGATTGTTACAGAAAGGAGCAGAGGGATTCCTTGTCTATTCAGTTGACTTACTGAAATCAAGTTCATCATTGGCAGACCTGCCAGTGGTGTGTGAGTTTGCTGATGTCTTCCCAGATGAGATTCCTGGATTACCTCCGATTCATGAGATCGACTTCAGCATTGAGTTAATGCCAAGTACAGTTCCGATTTCGAGGGCTCCGTACAGAATGGCACCGATTGAGTTGAAAGAGTTGAAAGAACACTTGGAAGATTTACTAGCCAAGGGATATATCAGACCGAGTGTGTCTCCTTGGGGTGCTCCAGTACTGTTTGTGAGGAAGAAAGACGGTTCGATGAGACTCTGTATCGATTACCGGCAACTGAATAAAGCAATGGTAAAGAATAAATATCCCTTGCCTCGCATTGATGATTTGTTTGATCAGTTGCAGGGTTCATCTATATATTCCAAGATCGATATGAGATCTGGATATCATCAGCTGAGAGTCAGAGATTCTGATATCTCAAAGACCGCATTTAGAACCAGGTATGGACATTATGAGTTTATTGTCATGCCATTTGGTTTGACGAATGCACCGGCTGTATTTATGGGATTTATGAACCGTGTCTTTCAGAGGTATCTTGACGATTTTGTTATTATATTCATTGATGACATTTTGATATATTCGAAGAATATGATTGAGCATGCTGAGCATTTGAGAACTGTGTTGGGAATTTTGAGGGCTGAGAAATTATATGCTAAACTGTCGAAATGCGAGTTTTGGTTGAGACAGGTTGTATTTCTGGGGCATATTATATCCGGAGATGGTATATCTGTTGATCCCATAAAGTTGAGGCAGTGATTTCTTGGCCGAGACCGACATCAGTGCCCGAGATTCGCAGTTTATGGGTCTTGGCAGGATATTATCGTCGATTTATTAAAGATTTCTCGAGTATTGCCAATCCTATTACTCAATTGACTCAGAAGAATGCTCCATTTGTTTGGTCTGATGAATGTGAGACCAGTTTTCTTGAATTGAAGAAAATATTGACCAGTGCTCCGATCTTGACGATTCCATCAGGTACTGGTGACTTTGTTGTTTATTGTGATGCATCTCACCGAGGATTGGGTTGTATTTTGATGCAGCGAGGGCATGTTATTGCGTATGCCTCGAGACAGCTGAAACCACACGAGACTCGCTATCCAATTCATGATCTTGAATTGGCAGCTATCATCTTTGCGTTGAAGATATGACGACATTATCTGTACGGTGAAAAGTTTGAAATCTATTCTAATCACAAAAGCCTGAAGTATCTATTTTCACAATTCGAGCTGAATATGAGACAACGAAGATGGCTCGATTTATTGAAAGATTTTGATTGTGAAATCAAGTATTATCCAGGGAAATCCAATACAGCAGCAGATGCACTAAGTCGAAAGGTATGTTCTTTATCCTTATCGACGATTGATGTTTCGAATTTGATAGAAGATTGCTGCTTGTCTGGATTAGCTTTTGAAACAGATCGTCAGCCTCTGAGATTGTGTGCAATTCGAGCTGAACCAGAATTGATATTGAGAATCAAAGATGCAAAGAAAGTTGATCAGAATGTACAGAATTCGATTGCTATGGTCAGAGCTGGACATCAATCGGAGTATCAGGTTTGTGATGGTGTTTTGTATGTGAATAACCGTATTGTTGTGCCAAATGTTTTAGATTTGATACAGCGAATACTAGCAGAAGCGCACAACAGTCGTTTTAGCATTCATCCTGGTGGCAGGAAAATGTATAATGATTTGAAGACACAATATTGGTGAAAACAGATGAAAGCAGATATTGCTGAATTTGTATCCAAATGTCTGAATGGCAGCAGGTGAAAGCAGAAAGAAAGAAACCAGGAGGACTGTTACAGAGTCTAGCAATTACTGAATGGAAGTGGGATCACATTTCCATGGATTTTGTGACGAAGCTACCAAGATAGTCCAGAGGTTGTGATGCGATTTGGGTCGTGATTGACAGATTGACCAAATCAGCATGCTTTATTCCGTACAAGATGACGTACCGACATGACCAGATGGCAGAGATTTATGTCGAAGAGGTGGTCAGATTGCACGGAATGCCGAAGTCGATTGTTTCAGACCGTGTTCCTCGATTTACTTCGTACTTCTGGCAGAGTTTACAGCAGACTCTAGGTACGAAGTTGAATCTGAGTACCGCATATCATCCACAGACCGACGGACAATCAGAGCGGACTATCCAGACATTGGAGGATATGCTGAGAGCTGTAGTGCTTGATTTTAGCACTAATTGGCAAGATACATTGCCTCTTTGTGAGTTCTCGTACAACAACAGCTATCAGACAAGTATTTAGATGGCTCCTTTCGAAGCGTTGTACGGTAAGAAATGCAGATCCCCTCTGTATTGGGACGATATCTCTGAGGTCCCTGAGATTGGACAGGATATGATCAGAGATATGACTGAAAAAGTGAAACTGATTCAGAAAAGAATGAAGGCAGCACAGGACAGACAAGCCAAATATGCCAACATTCGACGCAGACCGTTGGTATTTGAGGCAGGAGACAGAGTATTGAAAATTGCACCTTTCAGAGGATTTGTCAGATTTGGCAAGAGAGGAAAGTTGTTTCCACGATACGTTGGTCCATATGAGATTCTCGAAAAGATAGGAGACTGTTTGTAATGCTCGGGATTTTATTTATTGTAATCTTAGATTAATATGAAATGAATTATGGATTAATTGATGTGATTATAGACGGAAAGTATTAGACCGGGAAAGAAGAGATAAGACACAAAAGATGTGCGAGGGTAGTGCACTCGCGCACATGCGCGACTTGATGTGCGAGCATGCGCGGAACGGGCAGAAGACCCCACGCATATGCGCGGAGTTAGGACGCGCATATGCGCGAGGTGTCCAACAGCATTTCCAGATAATGTGGCGCACATGCGCGGAAGACGAACGCGCATATGCGCGAGAAGCCAAGCGACATGTCCAGAGAACCTCGCGCATATGCGCCGGGGGAAGGTGCGCATATGCGCGAGAGCTGCCGAGATGCACGCGCCGAGACTTTGTGTCTCGCGCATATGCGCCGATGGTGCTCGCGCATATGCGCGAGACGTGCAAAACATGCAACAAGCCACTTGCCTTTCATGCACCGTGTATATATATATATATATATACATATCAGCCTTTAGAAATTAAAAGGAAAGAAACGAGGGTCGAGGGAATTATCAAATTTTAAATCATAGATTCGTGATTTCTGTGGAATCTAACCGTACGATTTTGAATCCGAGTACAACACCGAGTTCTTAGCGACGACAGTTACAACAGGACGTAGGTTTTATTGAATTCTGGTATCATTTGAAATTATGATGTTGGGGGAATGGTGATTTGACCGATATGTTGTGTTCTGAGTATACTGATCAGTATATAATTGAAGTCAGATCGAAAAATGGACTGTTTTTGGTAATTATTATGATTTTCAAAAGTGATATAATTGAGATCGCGCAGATTTGATGTTATGACCTGTTATTATTGAAGATTATGATTCGTATTGATATCGATTATGAGTGTGATATTATATCTGTGATGTTGAGATTGATGGGGTTATCAAGACTGTATTGTTATGCCGTCGAAACATCAGCAGATTGACATTTGATTAGATTCAGCATTGATTGAGATTGTATCATGATATCGTTGACATTGATCAGATTGTGTTTTGATTGGAGTATTGATCATAATAAGTCGTTTATTGAGTTATACATTGACATAGTATATTGATATTGTCATTTCCAGATTGGGTAATGGACAGATTGGAATTCGAGACTCCGACTTCGTCAGACCGCGAAGACAAAGGTATAAATTGATGTTGATGCGGGATTGCACAAGTGAAAATCCTTACGCCTTTTATTTTAGGAATTTGAAGTTTGTGCAAGATCCATTCGTCAGAATTTCAATCCGACTTCAGTACTGTGTTCCTATCGACGAGGGCTTCAACTGGACGTAAGTTTTATTACGTTTTGTTATGATTTGAAATTATGATATTTGAGGAATCGGATATAATTCATATATGATGTTCTTGACATAGTAGACATCGTAGAATCGAAACTGGATCGAAGAACAGATACCGTATGAAATTGTTATGATTTTCAGAGCTGATTTGATTGAGAATTGATATCAGATTTGTATTGTTACTGATTATGAGTTGTGGATTGGTATATACTGATTTTGTATTACCGGGATATATCGAATTTGTACTGTTATGCCATCAGAATTTGATAAGACAGAGATGTCTCGGGTTGAGTTGTATATTGATACAATATATTCGATTGTCATTGCCAGATTGAGTAGTGACAGCGGCGACTTCAAGACTTCGTCAGATCGACAAGAGAAAGGTATAAATCAATGTTGATCCGGGACTGCACAACTCGAGTTTGATTTAACTTGAGTTTCCCAAAATCACATACTTAATTTTCATTGCCTCGATATGTTGCAATGTCTGAGATTGAGATGCTTATTCTATTGATTTATAGCAAAGCGTGTATTGAGTCATGGGCGGAGATGCCTAGTCATTGGCAGGATATGCCAAGACACTGGATGTTTGATTTATATCGATGTTTGCTTAGGAGTTGATTTATTCCTATCGCTGAGATTCGATATATGAGAAAATGTCAAGGAACCGGGATCCCTAAATTAGAGATGAGTCGAGTATGAAATGACGAGTCACGAGTTTATTTACAGTTTTACATCATTCATGTTTTCAGATTTGATACATGTTATTGATAACTGTGATATGTTTTTATATGATTGCATGTTTACATGATTTATACTGGGATTATATTCTCACCGGAGTTATCCGACTGTTGTTGTTTTTGTATGTGTCCATGGCAACAGGTATGACAGGATCAGAGTCAAGAAGAGAATGAGAGAGGACAAGTTAGCGTGGAGATCCGGATCAGAAGTAGATAGGCTTCAGCACTTGATATATAGTAGTTGAATCCTAGTTTGATTTTAATGTATTGAGTACAAGACATGTACTTTACGTTTGATATGTATATCAGATTGATTACATTACCTTCCGCATTTGTATTTTAAAAAAAAAAATTTAGACCCTGTTTATCTTAATTGATTTAATTATTCCCAAAGATGATTAAGAAATAAATTAGCGTCCGGGTCCCCACAACCACCACCGGTAAATTAGCCGCGTGGATGTCTTCATTGTAGGATGTTGTAGAAAGAGAAATAAACAATGTAATAGTAGTTTGTTTTTATCAATAAAATTCTTATTTCTGTCAATGCTGTTAATTCTTTACTACTTTATTATTTCCTGCATTCAAACTTGACAACAAATTACCATATCGAAATGTTAAAAAGACTAAGACAAATCAATTAAGCCAAGAATATTGCGAAAGTAAGAAAACTTAGTCTCGGGTAAAGGCTTGGTGAATATATCTGCTGCTTGTTGTTCAGTTGAGATGTACTTCAGCCTGATCTCCTTCTTGAGAGCATGATCTTTGATGAAGTGATGTCCGACATCGATATGCTTAGTCCTAGAGTGAAGAACTGGATTATATGTGATCGCAATTGTGCTTGTATTGTCACAGTAGATTGGTGATTCTTTTGCAACGACTCCATAATCTTTCAGTTGTTGCGGAATCCAGAGCAGTTGAGCGCAACAGCTTCCAGCAGCTAGATATTCTGCTTCAGTTGTGGAAGTTGCTATAGATGTTTGCTTCTTGCTGAACCAGGAGTTCAGTCTGTCTCCTAGAAACGGACATGATCCACTGGTATTCATGGGAGTATTTGCAGCTGAACATGTTTCCATGCCAAACTTCTTCAGCAGTTCTTTCTTATATTTAGTTTGACTGATAAATGTACCAGTTTCTAGTTGCTTCACTTGCAGACCAAGAAAAAATATCAGTTTAGTCATCATTCTCATCTTGAATTTATCCTGCATTAACTTAGCAAATTTCTCTCACAATTTGGGGTTAGTTGACCCAAAAATAATATCATCAACATAAATTTGCACAAGCAAGATATGATTTTCCTTTGTAAATTTGAACAGAGTTTTATCAACTATTCCAACGGTGTAATCGTGATCAGTTAAGAATTTTGATAAAGTCTCATACCAAGATCTGGGAGCTTGTTTGAGACCATACAATGCTTTATTAAGGTGATAAAAATGATCAGGAACAGAATGATTTACAAAACCTGGTGGTTGTTCAACATAAACTTCTTCCTGTAACTAACCATTTAGGAATACATTTTTGACATTCATCTGGTATACTTCGAAGTCTTTGAAGGAGGCATAGGCGAGGAATATTCTTATTTCTTCCAATCGTGCAACTGGTGCATATGTCTCATCATAATCAATTCCTTCTTCTTGCCTATATCATTATGCCACTAATCTAACTTTGTTGCGCACAACAGAACCATATTTGTTAAGTTTGTTCCTGTAAACCCATTTTGTACCTATAATAAATTTTGAAAGTGGTCTTGGAACTAAAGTCCAGACATTGTTATGGGTAAACTAATTCAACTCTTCTTACCTAGCATTTATCTAGTTAGGATGAGTTAGAGCTTCATCAGTTTTTTTAGGTTCAAATTGATAAACAAATGCTGAATGTACAAATAAATTGAACATTTGATTTCTATTTTTAACCAAATAAGATGGATTACCTATCACCAATTCATGTTGATGTGATTTGTTTAATTTTTAGTTGGAACTGGTTAGATCGATTTCAGCAACTGTTTCAGTTGGTAACTGAACATTTCTTTCAGTTTCAGTTGCAGCAGTTTCAGTTGGTATTTTAATATCATCATGTTGTTCCACCAACTGATTGTTAGGAACAGCTTCCTGTTCAACTATTGATCCACTATTTCTGGTTCTGGTGTTTGAAGGATATGTCGATTGATGTGAACTTCTTCTTCACTATCATCCTTCAAACTGATTTCTGTAAAGTGCTCAGCTAGCTCAACTGGATCAGTTGTCTTATCAATTAGTGCATATTCTGAATGGGGATCGATTAAGATGCCCGAATGCGCAACGGAAGTTTAAAATAATTTTCATGAGAAAACCGAGCACCCTAAGCCTATAATGTGTAGCAAATACAAAACACAAAAATGACATTCATAATGTGTTTAGAAATATACCTATCGATCACAAAGGATTGATGATGGCTCCAACTTAGTTGTCAATCAACCAAGCTCTTCTTCAATGGCAAGACAATCTTCAAGCTTTCCTTTGAGCCCACCTTGCTCAAATATTAAGCCCACCACCAACTAGCTAGAACCACTCTAATTTTGCACTAGAAAAATTAGAGCATTTTTCTTTGAGAAGTGTATTGTTTCCTCAACAATTGAAGAACAAGAATAAAGGAGAAAAACAAGAGAAATTTCGGCCAAAATGCTCAAGGGATGAAGGAGAATGAGTTTTCTTGGTGTTGTAAAAAGTTGAGTTAAGCATGTGCATGCCATGCCTTGGTTATACAAAAAATTTTCCCCCAGCTCTTCACCTCCCCATGCACATTCTATTTGGTTTTGTAACAATTACAAGGCCCATGGACTTTTATTTAAATGTCTCAAACACATTTGAGACCATTTAAAGTTTACTTGATTTTACTCAAGCCCACTAGTTTAATAATTATTTCTAATTGGGCACTACAAGGTCCAATGATGTTTAATTAATTCAACACTTGAATTAATTTAATTATTTGGACACTACTAGGTCCACTAGTATTTAATTAATTCAACACTTGAATTAATTTAATTTAGTCCATAATAATGTTCATGAAAATCACAATTTTCAAATACATTACTCGTTTGGCCAACTTTTAATTTAGGAACACTTCCTCAAATTAAAAGTTATATTCTCCTTATAGAAGTCATACTTCTATTTTTATTAACGCTTATAAACTCATTTATTTATAAGCCGTTCAACACATTGAACTATTTTAACTTCTCAACGGGATCTAGAAAGCTAGCACTTGTGTGGCCCTCAATGGTTGTCCTTATATGAGCATACCCCAATTGCTCCATTCTTACTTATCAACTCCTTGATAATAAGAACGTCAGAACTCAAGTCTGATAGTACCCAACCAATCATGTTAAACGTCTAGCGGCATCGCTTACATGATTCCCTCGTTATCAAATGATAGTGCCTGCAAGAACCATTCAATTATGGTTAGCGTATAGTACGGTCCCTTCAACTCATATATCCCGACCGATTCGACAACCATTGGTATATCGAGAGTTGTCAATGAATCGATGCTATATGTCATGTTGTAGTTGCATCGATGGTGTAATCTATGAAACTCCTTTCATAATTACCACCATATTCTAATCAGAGATTTCAACCTACATACACATGAGAACACACAGGATATCCATACCCGAAGGTAAGCGGTGAATCCCCGACTACAATGCATCGACTCCTATATGTTTCGACAGAACACCCAACCTTGCCACCTGATGACCCCATGAGAGTCGGTAAACAAGTCAAAGTGTAATTCTAGCACATAGAGTCTCAATGTTGTCCCGGGTCATAAGGATTAATGGTGTACAACCATAAACTAGGACTTTTCCACTCGATAAGAGAGAACCACTTGGAAAGTCCTTTATGGAGGGTTGTTCAATGCACTCTACCAGGAGCATCTATCTGCATGCTCGGACATCACAATGTCCCCTACCAATGAAACATGGTACTCACATCCCAGATACTAGTCTCGAACTCGAGCGACCTATATCCTTCTTAGTGGCGGCTGAATCGACTAGGAACTGTTTAGAATATACAGTATTCTAAATATGAGTTTCATGATACTCATCATATGAGCATCTCATATTCTTTCTACTATTTGTATATTCAAGGGCTTTATCTATGCAACTAGCATGGGTATTCAGATAAAGATGTGCCAATAATAATTTCAAATATTATTAAAATAAAGATTGTTTATACATAGAGTTTCATTGTGAACACTCGGCCAACACTTGGCTCGACGGGCACCTACTCTAACAATCTCCCACTTGCACTAGAGCCAACTACCCATATGCATCAAACCCATCAATTCGCGATGCTACTCGAATAATGGTCCATGTAAAGGCTTAGTTAGTGGATCAGCAACATTATCTGCGGAGCTGACTTTGTCAATCGAGACATCTCCTCTTTCCACGATCTCTCGGAGGATGTGGTACTTTCTCAATACATGTTTGGACTTTTGATGAGAACTTGGCTCCTTTGCTTGAGCTATAGCTCCCGTGTTGTCACACAACACCGGGACTGGAGCAACTCTATTAGGAATGACGTCCAACTCTTGGACGAAATTCTTTATCCAAACAGCCTCCTTTGCTGCATCTGATGCAGCAATATATTCGGCCTCAGTGGTGGAATCCGCTGTACTATCTTGCTTGGAACACTTCCAAGAGACAGCAACACCATTGAGCATGAATACGAACCCAGAGGTTGACATCGAGTCATCGATATCGCTTTGGAAGCTAGAGTAGGTATAGCCTTCCAATTTCAGTTCTCCACCCCATAGACCAAGAACAACTTATTGGTCCTTCTCAAATACTTGAGGTTGTCTTCCACAACTTTCCAATGTGGAAGACCAGGGTTCGATTGATATCTACTCACTACACTTAGTACAAAAGCCACGTCAGGACGTGTAGATATCATCCCATACATGATGCTACCAATTGTAGAAGCATACGAAATGCATGTCATCGCCACTATCTCTGCATCAGTCTTGGGAGACATAGACCTGGATAGAGACACGCCATGACACATTGGTAGATGTCCTCTCTTGAACTCATCCATCGAGAACCGCTTCACGATGGTATCAATGTATGTGGACTGGGTGAGACCAAACAATCTTCTTGATCTATCTCTATAGATCTGTATTCCCAATACAAAAGATGCTTCACCCAAGTCCTGCATCGAGAACTTACTCGCTAACCATATCTTAGTTGATTGCAACATCCCTACATCATTCCCAATGAGTAGAATGTCATCAACATAAAGTACAAGGAATGTCACAACACTCCCACTGACCTTCTTATACACACATGGTTCCTCATGATTCTTAGTAAAACCAAACTCTTTGATTGTACTGTCGAATCTGAGGTTCCAACTCCTAGATGCCTGCTTTAGACCATAAATAGATCTCTGATGTTTGCATACCATATGCTCACTTCCGATAGATGTAAACCCTTCAGGTTGAGACATTTAAATTTCATTCTTAATATCCCCATTAAGAAATGTTGTCTTGACATCCATCTGCCATATCTCACAGTCATACCATACAGCTATGGCTAGCAATATCCTTATAGACTTGAACATTACAACTGGAGAAAAGGTTTCCTCAAAGTCAACTCCTTGTCTTTGAGTTTATCCTTTTACCACCAATCGCACCTTGAAGGTCAATACCTTCCCATCCGCCCCAAGTCCCTATGGGAACCGTTCCCTCAGATGGATCCACAAGATTCCACACTTGGTTCGAATACATGGAATTCATCTCAGATTCCATTGCTTCAAGCCACTTGGATGAATCGGCATCAGATAACGCTTCCTTGAAGGTCCTTGGATCACATCCATGGTTAGGCTCATCATGGCCCTCTTCAAGAAGCAGACCATACCTCATAGGTGGTCTCGAGACTCTCTCGGATCTTCTAGGAGCTTGTATCTCCTCTCTTGGCTCTTCGGGTGTGGGTTCTATAATTGTGGGTGTCTCTCGAACCTCTTCGAGTTCTATCATCTCCCCTTTTCTATCCAATAGAAATTCCTTTTCCAAAAAGGTTGCATTCCTAGAAACAAACACTTTTTTCTTTGGGATGATAGAAGTAGTATCAAACCGAATTCTTTGGATATCCCACGAAGTAACATAAAATGGATCGACTATCCAATTTATCTCTCAATACCTGCTTCACATAAGCAGGGCACCCCCATATTCTAAGATAAGAATATTTGGGTGGTTTACCCATCCATATCTCATATGGTGTCTGCCTTTGAATGGACATTTAGTGGAATATCTTTAATTTTAAGTTATAGAGATCGTTTTCAAGTTCACCAGTACCAATCAAACATTCATTCTTGTAAATATTGCAAACACCTTTGCTAAATAAACAAGAATATCCATTTTTATCAGCATAGAAATGGAAACAATGTTTTTCACAAAATTAGGTACAAACAAAACATCACATAAAATTAACTTAAAACTATTGTTCAACAATAAGTAAACATCTTCAACAGCCTTGGCAGCAACTCTTGCTCCATTGAACATCCTCAAGAAGGTCACACCTTCCCTAAGCTTCTTACTTCTTCCCATCACCTGTAACTCATTACAAAGATGTGAGCCACAGCCAGTATCCAATATCCAAGAAGTAGAGTTCATTGAAATGTTTACTTCAATGTAGAACATACCATTTTCAGAACTTTTCTGAGCAAGAGATTCTTTGCAATTACGCCTCCAATGTCCAGGCTTCTTGCAGTGATGACAAACATCACTAGTCTTGTCAGCCTTAACTGGTGTGGCTGCCACAACGGGATTCGGAGATTGCCTCAACAAGGGCACGTTCTTCTTGGGATGTTGGAAAGAACGCTTTTTTCCCTTCCCATGTGGATCAATCTTCGTACCAGATGAAGAACCCACATAAAGAACCAGCTTCTCTTTCTTGATAGTGGACTCAAAGGTCACAAGCATGTTCACCAACTCCTCAAGGGTCAACTCCATCTTGTTCATGTTGAAGTTCACAACAAAAGGATCAAATGAGCTAGGCAGCGATAAGAGCAACACGTCGGTGGTCAACTCCGAAGGAAACATCAGATCCATGCCAACGAGCTTGTCCACGAGCCCAATCAACTTCAGGCCATGCTCATGGACCGAGGCCCCATCTCGCATGCGCAAAGTGATCAGCTCCTTGACAGTAGCATGCCTAAGAGGCCGTGTTTGCTCACCAAACAGCTCCTTGAGATGCAAATAAATGTCAGCAGCACTCTTTGTATCCTCAAAACGCCTCTGCAGCTCATCATTCATAGAAGCCTGCATATAACACCTGGCTTTCAAGTCATGGTCACACCATTCCTTGTAAGTCTGCAATTCCTCAGGAGTACAGTCAGTCGGAGCCTCAACAGGGGGCGACTCAGTCAGTGTATATGCTATCCTTTCCGAATTCAAGACAATTTTTAGGTTTCTTAGCCAAGTGAGGTAATTAGGTCCGGTTAATACGTGTTTGTCGAGTATTGTAGATAGCGGATTGCGAATCGAAGACATTGTCAAAAATTGTACTGAAAAGTATAACAGATAAATGTTAATGACTATTTTAAAATATTTAGTAAAATATAATGTGGGGACCCGGAAGCTAATCATGTTCTTAATCATCATTGGGACTAATTAATCAATTATAAAACAGGGTCTAAATTTTTTTTTTCTTGAAAATGCGGTGCGGAACGTAATGGAATCTAACTAATATACATCTCAGTATCAAAGTACAATAATGTACAACAATTATTCAAACTAGTCTAAGGTTTAACTACTAAATTTCAAGCATTAAACCAAGTCTACATCCAAGTCCGAAATCACCACTCTAACTCATCTTCTCTCATCATCTTCTTGACCCCGGTCCTGTCCCACCTGTTGTCATGCACACATACAAAACAAGACAACAGCCGGATACTCCGGTGAGAATAAATCCCAGTATAAATAATGTATACATGCAGTTAACTGAATTAACATAAAAGCATGAATTATATCTGATCACATGTAGCATAATCAAACAACATGTATCAATACCAGTCTGTAAATAAAACATGAATCGTATTCTACGAAACATAAATCAATACGGATCTGTAAATCAAGTTCTAGTCTCGATATCTAAGACTCGACTCATCTCTTATTCTAATCTAGGGATCCCGATCTAATTTAGACTTTGGTATGCTGTATCAAATGTCTACAATAGACGTCGATCTACATCCAAGCTCATCGATACACCGTAAGTCTAGAGTCTACGCGGTTTTGACAAAGACTCGGCGATTCTGCCCTAGCTAGGCTGATCTGCCCTAGACTCAAGCTCTGGCTCTGCTATAATTCAATAGACTAAACATATCAATCTGATAATCTGCAAATATCAATGCAATAAAGTAAAGTATGTGATTTTGGGAAACTCAAGTCAAACCTAACTCGAGTTGTGCAATCCCGAATAAACATTTATTTATACCTTTCTCTTCACGATCTGATGAAGACGAAGTCTCGTATCCCAATCTGCCCATATCCAAATCTGATAATGACAATCATATAAATACCATATCAGTATATAACTCAATTCAAGACCTCTTCTGATCAATACTCAAATCGGTATATAATCTGATCCATATCTGAACAAGGTACAATCTAATTCATATCAATGATATCATGATACAATCGAAATCATTACTGAATCTGATCAATCTCAATCAATACTGAATCTGATCAATATCAATCTACTGATGTTTCGACGGCATAACAATACAGTCACGATAACCCCGTCTATCTCAACACCACAGATATAATACCAGAATTCATAACCAGTATCAGTACAACTCATAATCTGAATAATAACACAACTCTGATATAGAATCTCAACTAATTCAACTCTGAAATTCATAACAATTTCATAAACATTCTATTCTTTAATCTGACTTCGATTCTATGATGTCTAACATGTCAAGAATATCATATATGAATTCCATTTAATTCTGACAACATCATAATTTCAGAACATGTCTAAACGTAACAAAACTTACGTCCAGTTGTAGCCTGCGTTGATAGGAACTCGGTACTGAAGTCGGATTCAAAATCAGACGGGCGGATTAAAGTAAAAAGGCATAAGGATTTGGAGCTTCCCTTCCTCGGTTCTCTCTTTTTCCGTTCTTCTTATGATGATATGAATTCATATAATACTTATATATATATACCTTGCATGCTCAAGGAAACGTGGCTCGTTCCTTCAAGAAACACGTCTCGCGCATATGCGCGACATCAACCGGCGCATATGCACGAGACCTACTGGTCATCGCACATCAATTCTCCGCAGCTCGCGCATATGCGCGACGCCTTCCGCGCATATGCGCGAGGCTCTCTGGACGTTGGTAACATATGCTCGCGCATATGCGCGCACTCACTTCGCGCATATGCGCGTGCGTGGCCTTCTGTCCATCTTGCGCATGTGCGCGCATCATGACGCGCATGTGCCGAGAGCTACGGTCCTCGCACAATAAATCTCACACGCGATCTCATTTTGTGTCTCGGTTACCCTTTCATAATTGTCTCGATTAAAATCAATAATCGTAATTTAACACGATATAAAATCTCGGGCATTACATTTCTCCCCCTCTAAGATATGATTTCGTCCTCGAAATCACATACAATCAATTCAGATAAGGAAGGAATGTATAATAGAGGTTCCTTCAGCAAATTCCTTCTATCAAACCATTCTGATAAAATTACTTGCAAATACTGGCTATACAACATTCGTATATACCAATCAACAGTTCATACCAAATCAATATCATCAGCTGTTATCAAATTCAATCTCAAATGTCACCGTAATATCATTCCAATTCAGCGGAAATCTGCAGTACTCACTGTACAATGTCTTATCTGTGGCTATCTCAATACTCGTTTGATAGCTATCATTATACAGTAATTCATAAAGTGACAAGATATTACGTTACTAGTGCTAAAATCCAGCACTACAGTTCCTGGATATCCTCCAGTATCTAGATAGTTCACTCCAACTATCCGCCAATCTATAAATTATAGATAAAATTATGCTATACATTCTGCCAAAAGCACAAAATCAAGCAAAATCACAATCTGATGTACTCTACTTCGGCATTCTAGCTATTCTGACCACTTTTCTGACGTCGATCTGTGTCATTTGGTCATGTTTGTACGTTATCTGGTACAAACTAATAGATATAGATTGAACAATCTGTCAATCACAATCATATTACATCACAATCTGGAAAGTATTGCAGTGATCTCGTTAGGAAATTCATCGAAGTATACTTCCCATGTCTAGTCAGAAATATACAAATTTTGTAATAAATATATTGATTTCTATCTTTCTGTCTTCATTTATGGGCAATTCAGACATTTCAGTACAAATTGTGCCAACATTTCAGTATAATTCTATCATAACTGATTTAATCTGTCTATATCAAAACTATCTGTTCGAATATCATACATTCACAGTCACCAACTGAAAACTGAATCTACTACTGTGTGTTTCTGTCACCATCTGTCAATTTCAGATTCGAACTACTTGGCATAAATAATCAGTTAATAATATAAATGAAAGAAAAATACCTACCTGGTATTTGGTTCTGACCATCGATATCAAATTCTGTTGTACAATTCTGAAACATTTGACATTACAAGATAATCATTCTCACACAGTAAAATCACATATCTGTCACTCTAATCGATGCTCTGCTCTGATTATCGAAATCTAATTCTGAACCTTTTGATCACATTTCTGACTCACTGAAATTCTCGAATTCAACTCTGATTCGAATTGAACTGTATATAATCTCAACGGTTCACAATGCTCTGTATCAAATACGGCTGTAGAATTATAACAATACTCAGGCAGACACAAAACAACAATCGTATACGAAAATCTGTCAATTCAGACCAAACATAAATTTCTGACATTTTTGACATTTCTGAAATTTCTGATATTTATGATCTCTCTGATATCGGTATCATTCTCAGTCATTGATTCTGATCTCAACTGTGTCAAAATCAATCTGCATACTAACTTCAGATATCGCATATTCTGAATACAATCTGTTTCAAGCAGAATTCATATCTGAAAAATTTATGTATACAATAATCACATTTCTCAGGATATCCCATTCAATCTTCAGTTACTCTATTCAATCAATCAGATGCTGCGAATATATCAAAATATCATAGATACAACGAGCATGAAATCATCAGAATATCTCTGAACATACTGAAATATGCCCAAAGAGAAACACTAAATCAGATGTAACTCCTGGTCGGTACTCTTCTACTGATCTTTTAATTCTTTCACTTCATTCAGTGACATTCTGCACATTCAATATCATTCTGTACTGAATTCTAAAACACAACCAGTACCTGGTATCAATTCAATTCTGAAATCTATCTTCCTGATATAAAGCAATTCTGGAATCTTATCTTTGTGATATAAAGCAAATCTGAAATCTTATCTGACAACATCAGCCAACTCGTATATCATTGGCAAATCTGTCAATGTTAGGCTCGATTTCAGTACATCTACTGAATACATAAGGATACCATCTGTTCCTTTCTGTAACAATCGAGTCATAGACAACACAGATATCAAAAGAATTCTAGATCTAGAATCCTTACTGTGGAATCTCTACTCAACCATATATGGTTCGAATCTTATACTCTCCTGAAAGGAATCTATAATAGTTCTGTACTTGTTCAGCATATTAATGTCAATAATGCAATCAAATCAGAAAACCCAAGTACATCATAATTTAACTCGATCTCATTCTCATCTTACTGTAGTATACAATATGTCACAGAAATCTCTGATATCAATCTTTCTTTCCCAACAAGTAAGGGAATCAATACTACAGTACAATCAGACTCAACAGATACAGCATACCTCAATGCAACTCAGTCAAAGATAATCGTAGGGAATGCATTAGTATATATCAATACATATGCAATCTAATCATAAAAGATTATTACCTGCCACTATATCATCAAGTGCCTCTTGGGTCGGTTCCTCGGTCACTACCACCAGAGGATCCTGGTCCCTGAAATCTTCGGGAATCTCTTTGTGGACAAACTCTAGCAAAGTGCCCTGGCTGTCTACATATATTGCAAATACCAGTCACTCCCTGGCATTGCTCTGTAGGATGTCTTCCTCCACAAGCTCTGCAATATACGCCAGTATAACTCGGGCTGGAAACACTGGAGCTGGATGAACCACTCGGTCCACTTCCCAACTTCTTCAACTGTTTCTTTCGAGTTTTCAGCTAATCTTGATTTCCACTCGTACTACCTTTATCAAATCTGAGGGGGAGTTGCTGTATCGGGAGTTGAATCACATCTAACCTTTCTCGTTGTCGAATCAAACTCACCTCAGCTCTCTTTGCCCTACTCAAATTATCAGTAAAATGGTAAGGTCGCTGCATATTCATCAATGCAACTATCTCCGAGTTCAATCCTCTGATGAACTGATCCGCTACAGCTTCATCATTTCCAATTACATGAGGAGCAAAACGCAGTAGAGTAGAGAATTTAGCAACATATCCTTCAATATTCAGTTGACCTTGTCTCAAGTTCTCAAACTCTGCTTTCTTATCCTCTCGGTACGAAACTGAGAAAAATCTTCGATAAAATTCAGTTCTGAATATTTCCCACGAAATCACTGTACCTCTCTGTTCTAACATTCTTTTACTTGTAATCCACCAACTCCTAGCAGTCTCTCGTAACTGGTGGAACATCAGTTTAATTCTCTGCTCATTTGAATAATCAAGTAAATCAAACAGTATTTCTATGTCATCAAACCAATTTTCACAATCTTCAGACGTCTCGGTACCACTCAGAATCGGCGGCTGAAATAACTGAAATTCTTTCAACTGTATTTCTATCTGAGTTTCTGATACATCTATCTGTTCAGTCGAAGTACTACCCCTTTTTGGAATTCTCTGTGGAGGTATATCTGCTTATCAAAACATTAGTACTCAAATACTATAAATCTGTTCCAATCTTTCTCGGATCATCTTACTGCTGATCATGAATCAGATCTGATTCATATTTAATAATACATAAAACCAATTCAAATCAGATAATCAGGTACACATGTATTTCTAAGCAGTAAAACATAATCTCATGCTAGCATACACAATGTCGATCAACATTAAAATAAATCTCATGCTAGCAATCACATGCAAGGAAAGAAAACTCAATCTACCCCGCTCATTCTCTTCTATCTCAGTCTAAAGAATCTATGGCTCTGATACCACCTGTTGTGGGGACCCGGACGCTAATCATGTTCTTAATCATCATTGGGAATAATTAATCAATTATAAAACAGGGTCTAAATTTTTTTTTTCTTGAAAATGCGGTGCGGAACGTAATGGAATCTAACTAATATACATCTCAGTATCAAAGTACAATAATGTACAACAATTATTCAAACTAGTCTAAGGTTTAACTACTAAATTTCAAGTATTAAACCAAGTCTACATCCAAGTCCGGAATCACCACTCTAACTCATCTTCTCTCATCATCTTCTTGACCCCGGTCCTGTCCCACCTGTTGTCATGCACACATACAAAACAAGACAACAGCCGGATACTCCGGTGAGAATAAATCCCAGTATAAATAATGTATACATGCAGTTAACTGAATTAACATAAAAGCATGAATTATATCTGATCACTTGTAGCATAATCAAACAACATGTATCAATACCAGTATGTAAATAAAACATGAATCGTATTCTACGAAACATAAATCAATACGGATCTGTAAATCAAGTTCTAGTCTCGATATCTAAGACTCGACTCATCTCTTATTCTAATCTAGGGATCCCGATCTAATTTAGACTTTGGTATGCTGTATCGAATGTCTACAATAGACGTCGATCTACATCCAAGCTCATCGATACACCGTAAGTCTAGAGTCTACGCGGTTCTGACAAAGACTCGGCGATTCTGCCCTAGCTATAGGCTGATCTGCCCTAGACTCAAGCTCTGGCTCTGCTATAATTCAATAGACTAAACATATCAATCTGATAATCTGCAAATATCAATGCAATAAAATAAAGTATGTGATTTTAGGAAACTCAAGTCAAACCTAACTCGAGTTGTGCAATCCCGAATCAACATCTATTTATTCCTTTCTCTTCACGATCTTATGAAGACGAAGTCTCGTATCCCAATCTGTCCATATCTAAATCTGATAATGACAATCATATAAATACCATATCAGTATATAACTCAATTCAAGACCTCTTCTGATCAATACTCAAATCGGTATATAATCTGATCCATATCTGAACAAGGTACAATCTAATTCATATCAATGATATCACGATACAATCAAAATCATTACTGAATCTGATCAATCTCAATCAATACTGAATCTGATCAATTTCAATCTACTGATGTTTCGACGGCATAACAATACGGTCACGATAACCCCGTCTATCTCAACACCACAGATATAATACTAGAATTCATAACAAGTATCAGTACAACTCATAATCTGAATAATAACACAACTCTGATATAGAATCTCAACTAATTCAACTCTGAAATTCATAACAATTTCATAAACAGTCTATTCTTTAATCTGACTTCGATTCTATGATGTCTAACATGTCAAGAACATCATATATGAATTCCATTTAATTCTGACAACATCATAATTTCAGAACATGTCTAAACGTAACAAAACTTACGTCCAGTTGTAGCCTGCGTTGATAGGAACTCGGTACTGAAGTCGGATTCAAAATCAGATGGGCGGATTAAAGTAAAAAGGCATAAGGATTTGGAGCTTCCCTTCCTCGGTTCTCTCGTTTTCCGTTCTTCTTATAATGATATGAATTCATATAATACATATATATATACCATGCATGCTCAAGGAAACGTGGCTCGTTCCTTCAAGAAACACGTATCGCGCATATGCGCGAGACCTACTGGTCATCGCACATCATTTCTCCGCAGCTCGCGCATATGCGCGACGCCTTCCGTGCATATGCGCGAGGCTCTCTGGACGTTTGTAACATATGCTCGCGCATATGTGCGCACTCACTTCGCGCATATGCGCGGGCGGGGCCTTCTGTCCATCTTGCGCATGTGCGCGTATCATGACGCGCATGTGCGCGAGAGCTACGGTCCTCGCACAACAAATCTCACACGCGATCTCATTTTGTGTCTCTGTTACCCTTTCATAATTGTCTCGATTAAAATCCATAGTCGTAATTTAACACGATATAAAATCTCGGGCATTACATACATATAAAGTATGGACTTTTACTTTATAAATGTTTACTCCCACTGTTTTGACATCTTTCACTACCCTCTAGTGAAAACGGGAAACTCCTTTCCTCAGTAGGTACGTAAGGTCCGATTAGCGAATTATGATCCGGAATAATATCAGCCAATCACAATTCCTAAAAGGTAGTTTCCAATTGCATCCCCATGCAACCCTCTACGTAAACTTTTGTCTCACGTTTGATTAGGACCCAATAATATGACGTCGTTCATCTTCACGTGTCAAGCCTTACCCATCGATGTTGAACCTTAATGGACGGTCGCAATGAGTTCCCCCAATAATATGAGCCGAAATCATGAGAGTTCCACGTAGTTCACATCACCATGTCAATGGATGTCACAGCTTTCCGGCACCCAGGGCCCCCCAATAATATGAGCCAAGCCCCGAGCACGGGTAGCGTTCATCATGCACCCATTGTCGATGGAAGACATGGAAATTATAAACAAATTTATATTCCCCTTTTCGGCTTGATATCAATTTTGAATCTTATTCAAAATGAGGGTTTTTAATTTTGAAAGGTCTCATTATTAAGTTTATTTAAAAGCTTGCCATGTTTGATCGTATGTTTGCCGGATTCATGCAACTTTGTTATTATCATAATAATAACGCACATACTCATTATTTATAACATATCATGCATATATTATAAACAGTAAACAAACAAGGATAATCAATCGCCCCAATACTAATGGCCCGTGTGAGCTAAACACGGGCCTAGGTCCAATCCTAAGGAAATGCATGGGATGCAAATGCAACTGTTACATTAGCTTCCAATATTTACATGTCTTCGATCTTCATAATCATCATGGCCACCATCTTCCAATCTTGATCATCAACTATACTAATATTTACAAATAAATATCCATGGCAAATAGGGATACATCTAATGGGGGTGGGAACGGGCCATAAACCAAGCCCACTTTATAAATTGATAATTATTACAATCTTTCAACACAAAATATCTAGCATACACCTAGCAAATTGGGCTTGGGCTTTTGATTATCCTTCATGCATAATATCACATATCATACACAATCAATTAATTATCACAATAATTAATTGATCCAATATTATATATCTTGATCCAATCACTAACCGCCACGATTATAAACTAAATTAACAAAGTATACAAACACCTTTGTCTACTTTCTAATTAATTTATTTATAACCGAATTTCTTGTAAATCACCATTTACTATAAATAACTAAAGTCCAACTTCAATTATTTATTTTATGAGAAAATATTTGCAACTTTGGTAAATTTAAACTTAAGGGCCCAAAAAATCATTTTTCACCAAAAACATTTTGGTCCATTTAAAATTCACAAATATGTTAGTCATCCAATGGCCCATGACACTTTGATATTTCAAAACACCTTTTGAAAACCCTAGTCGTCATCACCGTCGCCGGAGCTCCGTCGCCGGATTCCGGCCAACTTTGCACAAAATTTTTTTTTATTAAAATAGGGGGACTGTACGGGCAGCCCCTTGGGCTGCCCTTGCTGCCCGTTTCAGGCAGCCCCTCGGGCAACTACTTGCTGCCAAAAAGCCGCCCCAAATCCGGCCTTGAATCGTTGCAACAAATCATCTCATGCGGTTAGAAATCGACCTCAATATAATATCTTGTATAAGCTACACAAAATAGTATCCATAGCTCATGATACCACTTGAAAGGGGATCGATTAAGGTGCCCGAATGCGCAACGGAAGTTTAAAATAATTTTCATGAGAAAACCGAGCACCCTAAGCCTATAATGTGTAGCAAATACAAAACACAAAAATGACATTCATAGTGTGTTTAGAAATGTACCTATCAGATTACAAAGGATTGATGATGGCTCCAACTTAGTTGTCAAGCAACCAAGCTCTTCAATGACAAAACAATCTTCAAGCTTCCCTTTGAGCCCACCACTAACTAGCTAGAACCACTCTAATTTTGCACTAGAAAAATTAGAGCATTTTTCTTTGAGAAGTGTATTGTTTCCTCAACAATTGAAGAACATGAATAATGGAGAAAAACAAGAGAAATTTCGGCCAAAATGCTCAAGGGAGGAAGGAGAATGAGTTTTCTTGGTGGTGTAAAAAGTTGAGTTAAGCATGTGCATGTCATGCCTTGGTTATACAAAAAGTTGTCTCCCAACTCTTCACCTCCCCATGCACATTCTATTTGGGCTTGTAACAATTACAAGGCTCATGGACTTTTATTTAAATGTCTCAAACACATTTGAGACCATTTAAAGTTTATTTGATTTTACTCAAGCCCACTAGTTTAATAATTATTTCTAATTGGGCTCTACAAGGTCCAATGATGTTTAATTAATTCAACACTTGAATTAATTTAATTATTTGGACTCTACTAGGCCCACTAGTGTTTAATTAATTCAACACTTGAATTAATTTAATTTAGTCCATAATAATGTTCATGAAAATCACAATTTTCAAATACATTACTCGTTTGGCCAACTTTTAATTTAGGAACACTTCCTCAAATTAAAAGTTATATTCTCCTTATAGAAGTCATACTTCTATTTTTATTAACGCTTATAAACTCCTTTATAAGCCGTTCAACACATTAAACTATTTTAACTTCTCAACGGGATCTAGAAAGCTAGCACTTGTGTGGCCCTCAATGGTTCATTGATACAACTAGCCGTGGGTTCACATCTCCATGTGATTCGGACTAAACATGTCCTTATACGAGCATACCCCAATTGCTCCATTCTTACTTATCAACTCCTTGATAATAAGAACGTCAGAACTCAAGTCTGATAGTACCCAACCAATCATGTTAAACATCTAGCAGCATCGCTTACATGTTATACGGCATAATCTGATTATCAAACAGATTAGTACACAGTCTATACAATCTGTCTCAGCCCTCCTCTGATCATATACCTCTGATCCAGAATCGGTTCTGATTCAGTCTTTACAACTACATGCTGTAAATCAATTCAGATACAATACAACATATAATAGGGAAATCATTAAATCATGCTAGCACATCAAAAGCAAGGAAGAAAACTCGATCTACCCCGCTCATTCTATTCTATCTCAATCTACAGAACCTACTGCTCTGATACCACCTATTGTGGGGACCCGGGCTCTAACTCAATTCTTTTCGGGATTAATTGGATCTTTATTTCAAATGTGGGTCAAATTTTCGCTTTTTAACATTAATTCAAATGTAACTACTAACCATAATATCTTTCTTTATTTAATTACAACACATATAATATACATGTCAAGTTCTACTACAGACACATCACTAGTGTTCAATCCAAATCATAAACTACAAGTAGTACAAATCTAGTACAACATCACTACTGATCTTCTGCGCCCGTAGTCACCACGCTATCTTGATCTCATCTCTGACGTGACCCAGATCCTGCCCCACCTGTTGTTATGCACACATACAGACATAACAACAGCCGGAAACTCCGGTGAGAACAATCGGAGTAACTGTACGTCTTATTTTTAGACTTCGGCCATGTCTGTATCAAATGTCTACAATCGAAATGAATCTAATCCGAAGCGTCGATACCACCGAACATCTAGTTTGGCAAGTCAGCCAATGACTCTCCTATCTCAAAGGCTTGAATATAAATCTATAAACAAGACATCATCATATCAAGAGATTTGAATATAAATCTATAAACAAATCACAATCATAACAAAAGATAAACAATAATTCTAGTATGTGATTTTGTTGGGAAACTCAAACTGAATCTCATTTGAGTTGTGTCTTCCCCAAATAAAACATGCATTATACCTTTCTTGTTAAACCTTTATCGATGTTGTAGTCGAAGTCTCGAAGACGAATCTGTCAAACCAAATCTGAAATGACATATATATAATGCACCATATCAACTTCTAACTCAAAAGGATACACATACGGATCAATACTTAATCTCGGTATATTTCGATGGCATAACGGCGTAAACTCGCGATACCTGTCAACCCAAACTTCAATAATCAGTAACCACAATTCATAATCTTCATCATAAACACATGATAGTACTCCAAATCTGCATCATTTAACACTAAACATGCTGGAAACAGTAACGATAGCATACAACGTCCGTTCTCTGATCCGGTTGCGTTTCTACGATATCAATAATCTCAAGAACACGTAATCTAGTGAAATTCACCATTTCCCCAACATCAATATCTCAAATCATGCAGGAAATGAATGAAACTTACATCCCCTTGAAGCTTTTGAAGAGAAGAGCTCAAAATCGAAATCGGATTAACGTTTGGATGATTGAATCTTGTAAAATCAAAGTCCTAAAAGGGTTGAAGCTTTGAGGGGTTTCTCTGGAGCTTCTCGGTATTCCTCAGCTGAAATGGGAAGGAAAGAAGACACATACACATTAAATTGCATGGCTGAGGCAAGTGTCTCATTCTTTGTATTACACGTCTCGCGCATATGCGCGACATCACTCGCGCATATGCGCGAGACCTATGGGTCTCGGCAATGAAAATCCCAACTCCTCGCGCATATGCGCGCTTCATCTCGCGCATGTGCGCTAAAGTCCCTGGAGGTGTCGCGCATATGCGCGCCCTATCTCGCGCATGTGCGCCAATGTTTCTGGATGTGTCACGCATATGCGCGCCTTATCTCGCGCATGTGCGCGGATGCTTCTGGAATTGTCGCGCATGTTCGCGCATTTCTTCGCGCATGTGCGCCATCTGTTCTGTCCTATTTTGAATATTTCCTCATCTCATCTCACTTAATACTTCCCGTTGCATGTCATGCATACTCATATCTTCCGAGTCTCACATCAATGAAGACTAATAATCTCAAGCCTTACATTTCTCCCCATCTAAGAAATGATTTCGTCTTCGAAATCGCAGACAATCAATTAAATCAAGTAAAAAAGGCAATGTAATCGACAATGGAACGAACACTCACATCATAGAAATAACTCGGGATATCTCTGTCTCATCTCTGACTCTGTCTCTCAAGTCGCTTCTTCAGTGCCATGATGACTCCACTGGACTTTCACTAGTGGAATAATCTTCGTTCTGAGCTGTTTTTCTTTTCGATCAAGAATCTGTATTGGTTGTTCAATATAACTCAACGTCTGATCCAGCTCAGCTTCGTCAGGCTGAATGACATGAGAAATATCTGGCATATCTACGCAACATCGAGACATGAAAAACATCATGTATCCCAGATAAGGAAGGAGGAAGAGCCAATCGATATGCTCGATCGCCAATCTTCTCTAGAATCTCGTATGGACCGATGTATCTAGGAGACAATTTCCCACGTTTGCCAAATCTGACAATGCCTCTGAAGGGAGAAATCTTCAAGAATACTCTGTCCCCTTTTTCAAATACAAGCGGTCTACGTCTGACGTTTGCATACTTGGCTTGCCTGTCTTGTGCCGTCTTCATTCGCTTCTGAATGATCTTCACCTTCTCAGTCATTTCACGAATCATATCAGGCCCAAGTTCTGGTGCCTCTGAGATGTCATCCCAGTACAACGGAGATATGCACTTCTTGCCATACAATGCTTCAAACAGTGCCATCTCTATGCTCGTTTGATAGCTGTTGTTGTACGAGAATTCACACAACGGTAGTGAATCTTGCCAACTTAGTGCCAAAGTCTAGCACTACAGCTCTCAGCATATCCTCTAAAGTCTGGATAGTCCGCTCTGACTGTCCGTCTGTCTGGGGATGATAAGCAGTACTCAGGTGTAATGTCGTACCTAGAGCCTGCTGCAAACTGTGCCAAAAGTGTGAAGTGAATCGTGGATCACGATCTGATACGATAGACTTCGGCACACCATGTAATCTGACAACTTCTTTGACATACAACTCTGCCATCTGATCGTGTCGGTATGTCATTCTGTATGGAATAAAACAAGAAGATTTGGTCAATCTGTCAATAATGACCCAAATCGCATCACAGCCCCGGGATGATCGAGGTAACTTCGTCACGAAATCCATGGAAATGTGATCCCATTTCCATTCAGGAATAGACAAACTCTGAAGTAAACCTCCGGGCTTCTTTCTTTCGGCCTTCACCTGTTGGCAATTTAAGCACTTAGACACATATTCGACAATATCTGATTTCATCTGTTTCCACCAGAACTGTGTCTTTAGATCGTTGTACATCTTCCTGCCACAAGGATGAATACTGAACCGACTACAGTGCGCTGCTGACAATATCTGTTGTTTCAACTCTGAAACATCTGGCACTACAATACGGTTATTCACATACAGGACAAAATCATGTACCTGATATTCAGACTGATGTCCTGATCTGACCATCTGAATTGACTTCTGTATATTCTGATCTGTTCTTTGAGCTTCTTTGATTTTCATGATCAAATCTGGCTCAACTTGAATCGAAGCAAGTCGTAGAGGTCTACTAGCTGTATCAAATGTTAAACCAGACAAACAAAAATCTTCAACTAAATTCGAAACACCTATCGTCGATAAGAAAAGGGCACAAACCTTTCGACTCAAGGCATCTGCTGCTGCATTTGACTTCCCTGGATAGTACTTGATCTCACAATCAAAATCTTTCAGTAGATCAAGCCATCTACGCTGCCTCATGTTCAACTCTGACTGAGAAAACAGATACTTCAGGCTTTTATGGTCAGAGTAAATCTCAAATTTCTCATCATAAAGATAATGACGCCAAATCTTTAAGGCAAATACGATAGTCGCCAATTCAAGATCATGGATGGGGTATCGAATCTCATGTGGCTTCAGCTGTCTAGAGGCATATGCGATCACATGACCCCGCTGCATAAGAACACATCCCAGCCCTCTGTGAGATGCATCACAATATACAACGAAATCGCCAGTACCTGAAGGAATCATCAAGACAGGTGCACTGGTCAGCCTCTTCTTCAACTCTAGAAAGCTAGACTCGCAATCCTCCGACCACACAAAGGGTGTATTCTTTTGCGTCAACTGGGTAATCGGTTTCGCAATACTGGAGAAATCTTTGATGAATCGTCTATAGTACCCTGCTAGACCCATGAAACTGCGTATCTCAGGCACCGAAGTCGGTCTCGGCCAACTGATCACAGCTTCCACTTTACTCGGATCCACGGAAATACCATCTCCAGATATGATATGACCCAAGAAGACGACCTGTCTCAGCCAAAACTCACACTTTGACAGTTTCGCATATAATCTTTCATTTCTTAGTGTTTGCAACACAATTCTCAAATGATTGGCATGCTCATTCAAATTCTTTGAATACACCAAAATATCATCAACAAAAACAATCACAAACTCATCTAAATATCTCTGAAAGACGCGGTTCAATAGTCTCATAAACACCGCTGGAGCATTCGTTAAACCAAAAGGCATGACAATAAATTCATAATGTCCATACCTGGTCCGGAATGCTGTCTTTGGTATATCAATATCTCGTACTCGCAGCTGGTGATATCCAGATCTTAGATCGATCTTGGAATAGATAGATGATCCCTACAACTGATCAAATAAGCCGTCGATATGAGGCAAAGGATATTTGTTCTTTATCGTTGCCTTGTTCAGTTGCCTGTAATCTATACACAATCTCATAGAACCGTCTTTCTTTCGTACAAATAGCACTGGAGCACCCCAAGGAGATACACTAGGTCTGATATATCCCTTGGCTAGAAGATCTTCTAGTTGGGCTTTCAATTCTTTCAATTCTATTGGCGCCATCCTATATGGGGCTCTCGAAATAGGAACGGTACCTGGAATAAGATCAATACTAAAATCTACCTCTCGAGCTGGAGTTAACCCTGGAATCTCGTCAGGAAATACATCTGCAAATTCCCGTACTACTGGCAAATCTGCCAATGCTGGGCTCGATTTCAGTAAATCTACTGAATAAATAAGGAACCCATATGCTCCTTGTTGCAACAATCTACTCATAGTCAGGGCAGGTACTAAGGGAATCCGAGATCTGGAACCCTTACCGTAGAATTTCCACCCCTCTGTCATTTCAGGTCTGAATCTGACAATCTTGTGAAAACAGTCTACGGTGGCTCTGTACTTAGTCAACATGTCAATCCCGAACAATACAATCAAAATCAGATAAAACAAGTACAACACATTCTAAATCGATCTCATGCCCTTCAAACTGTGGTAAGCAATGTCTAATTGAAGTCACAGATATCAGACCACTTCCCAACGGAGAAGAAATAGACACTACAGTAGACAATGACTCTACAGGCAATGCATGTGTCAATGCAAAACGTTCTGATATGAATGTATGTGATGCACCTGTATCTATCAATACATATGCAGGATAACCGCAAAGAAAACAGTTACCTGCAATCACATCGCCTGGTGCATCTTGGGCTTGCTCTTCCGTCAATGCAAACACCCTAGCCTGTTGTCTGGGAGGTTGGCGCACCGCCTGGCCACCTCTGGCTCTAGGCTGGGACTGTGTAGGCGTGGGCTGGAAGGAATGGACATGTAGAACCCGTAAATTAGACTACGTACGAGCCATGCATAATTCTAATATTTTGAATTTAATTGACTTCATTGCATGATTATTTAAATGTTTTACTTTGAAGTTAATTATTTTAGCCAGCAGTTTAATTTTATTCTTTCAGTTATTTCAGTGAGGCCGGACTGGAGTTGGAGTTTAGAGATAAATTTAAGATTTAGAAAATATTTCCAGGATTTATTTTACTAGCAAGTAAGTTTATTTAAGTTAATAAGGAAGTTCAAGGAATTAATTAAGTTACTTGAGGTGAGTAGAAAATAAATTCATTTAAGTTCCATAATTAGGGGAATTAATTCACTAAATTATTTAAGGGATAGATAAGGCTCTTAAGGTATTAAAATTTATCAACTAAACAACATTCCCCCTTCATTTTTATTGTATAATTTCGGCCACCCTTAGTTGATTAAGCATTGATATGCCGATCAGCGGAGGAGAGAGTTAGAGTTTGCAGTGGGCGATCATGTCTTTGTGAAAGTGGCACCTATGAAGGGTGTCATGAGATTTGGGAAGAAAGGGAAGCTCAGTCCGAGATTCATTGGACCCTTTGAGATCCTTGACAGAGTTGGGACGCTAGCTTATCGTGTTGCTCTTCCGTCGAATCTGGCCGGAGTACACAATGTGTTCCACGTCTCCATGCTGAGAAAGTACATGGCGAACCCTTCGCATGTCCTGAACTTTGAGCCATTGCAGCTTACTCCGAACCTGTCTTATGAGGAGAGACCAGTGCAGATCCTAGACAGTCAGGAGAAGAAACTTCGGAACAAGTTGGTTAAGCGAGTCAAAGTCAAATGGCTCAATCATTAAGAGGAGGAAGCTACATGGGAGTCTGAGCCAGAAATGAGGAGTCGGTACCCAGAATTATTCGGTGATCTAATTTCGATGACGAAATTTCTTTTAAGGGGGGAAGGATTGTAGAACCCGTAAATTAGACTACGTACGAGCCATGCATAATTCTAATATTTTGAATTTAATTAACTTCATTGCATGATTTTTTAATTTTTTACTTTGAAGTTAATGATTTTTGCCAGCAGTTTAATTTTATTCTTTCAGTTATTTCAGTGAGGCCGGACTGGAGTTGGAGTTTAGAGATAAATTTAAGATTTAGAAAATATTTCCAGGATTTATTTTACTAGCAAGTAAGTTGATTTAAGTTAATAAGGAAGTTCAAGGAATTAATTAAGTTACTTGAGGTGAGTAGAAAATAAATTCATTTAAGTTCCATAATTAGCAGAATTAATTCACTAAATTATTTAAGGGATAGGTA
This sequence comes from Primulina tabacum, assembly GCF_025594145.1. NCBI lineage: Eukaryota > Viridiplantae > Streptophyta > Magnoliopsida > Lamiales > Gesneriaceae > Primulina > Primulina tabacum. Next base: position 22,870,690 of record NC_134559.1, on the reverse strand, counting down.
AGACTCTTAAGGTATTAAAATTTATCAACTAAACAACATTCCCCTTCATTTTTATTGTGTAATTTCGGCCACCCTTAGTTGATTAAGCATTGATATGCCAACTCACCCTTTGACCCATTCTTTGTTATTTTAGTATGCTAACCCTTTTAATTATTAATCAACCTTAATTAATTAAATTATTAAGCATTATCCTAGTCTAGATTAACATGAGGAATCGGTCACTCATTCTAGATCCATCCAAGAGATTTGATAGCAAACCAAATTCAAAATTTCAAAAGAGGAGACTTGGTTATACCTTGGTATCCCTTTATTTTTGGATCTCCATCACACTCCTAACCATTTCCCCTCCCCCCACCACCGAAATCTTAAGAGAGTTCAGAGCATTTTCATGGGTTTATTGAGAAAAAAAAATCGATAGCTCATTAAGGAAAAATCGAGTGAAGAACGAGGTAGCAAGATCGCTTCATCTCCTCCGAGCCGAGTCGTCTTATTCGTTCGTTTACCTTTCAAAACGAACCCAGGCATGCATATATTCTTCCTTGACTCTTCAATCAAGTCCCATTATCATTATTTTTACATTACATGATCATCATTTACATGCAAAAACCGAAACACACCAAGAATTTTCAGAAAAATATAACATGCAGATTTTCGGTTTCCATGACAAGCTTCACTGGTTCTCTTGTTTTGACGTTTCAGGAGGATGGCTTGACTCCAGGCTCACTAGGCTACATCTAGACACATACTAGGGCGTGTCAAGACCATGATGGTCCATTCAAACCAGCCCCATGCATGAAAGAAACCGAAATTGACAGCAGCTTCTCATTCATAGCCATTTGTGTTTTTCGAAAATTCTGTTTTGAGGTCAAGGGAAAGGATCTGATCTTGGCTGCCCTAATGGCCTATAGCCATGGTTAGATCACTTCCCTAGCATGTCTAAGACGTGACTAAGTCGCCCTTTTGGTGGCTTGGTCCATGGTGAATCGGTTTTTAAATAAAACAACAAGAACAGCCCCTCCCCTCTCGGCCCCTTCGGTTTTTGACAGCATGTGTGTGTTCGAGTCTTGTGGAATGGTATGGATCTTGGTTGGCCTATGGCCCTTAGCCACTGTTCATACCATGCCCCTAGATGTCTAGATCGTGCCATGGTCAATCAATGGCCACTGAAACGAGTCGAAACAGCAAGCGTAGCACAACACCACACACGCACGCATGAGGGCCCTCGGTAAGAGCTTTTGGTTGAGAGTCTCTGGTCGGTGGTTCACGCCCCAATGGCCGGTAGTCTCGAAAACAACACAAGACACGCGATTGCACAGCTGCTGGAATTTGACAGCAACTTGCTGTGATGGTTTGGAGGCTCGTTTGAGTTCTTGGTTGGCTTTTAGCCTATGGCCTTGGACTAGACAGTGCCTCATCGAGTTAGGAAGGTTGTGTTTTTGACCGTTCGTGATTCAGATCATTTTTGAGGTCGTACGAGAATTTACGGTGCAATGTGCCAAATTGACTCTCGAAACGGCGTTTTTTTTTTGTTTTGGCCTCCATTTCACCTAGATTTCGACCCTCATCATTTTTGGAGCATTAGTTCATAAATTTAAGCGTATTTTAATCATGACTATACGTCGGTTCGGTGTTGGTTCGGGTTGGTTCGGAGTCATGATTAAATACGAAGTCGTTAGACGTAATTGTCGCATTTTCAAACTTAATTGCATAGTTTGATCAGGTATAAGCTATTGCATATTTTTCATGGCATATTTAGGTTGCAGGGAGCCTGGGAGCGATCCAATCCAGTTGGTAAAATATACATGATATTTTCATTATGCCATTTAATTATATCACGTGCATGAAAATATAAAATACTTATTTTTGAGATTTATGCGATATTGCTTGTGGTCAATTCACTATTATGGGATCAGTTCAGTTTTGTACCACCCGGTCGCAAGTGGCCGGTCAGCTCAGTTCAGTTTGATACTCCCCGGTAGCCAGTTACCGATCAGTTCAGTTCAGTGCAGGGGCCACAGGCGTAGACCATAATCTCAACAAAATATTTTTATCAGTTATTTCAGTACAGGGCTCCAAGGAGCAAACATTTTCACTATGATTTTCAGTTCAGTTATGCACGTATCATAATTGCTCAGTACAAGTTATTTTAAGTATGCCTTATGACATGATATATTATCCCATGCAAATTTTACTTTAGTATTTACTCGTTACCTACTATATTTGCATGATGAGTCTTTAGGCTCACTAGACTTGATTGTTGTAGGTACCAATGAGCTTGGGGCCGAGGGCGGGGACCAGTGAGCCAGCTTGGGTCGGCAGTAGTGGCACCCGAGGACCCCATTTGCAGCATGTTACCATTTTATGCAAACATTTTTATCCGTTGTTGAATATTCTTAAATTGTTATTTTTGGCAAACTTTATTTTCTTCCGCTGCTATATTTTTAAACATTGAACTTGATTCATCAGTTGATTTTATGTATGAGGCAATTTAAGTTCTTTAAAAAGAAACTTTTTAATTTTCCTCAAATTTTCGAGCAAGGATTTTTCGGGCCTTCACAGTTGGTATCAGAACCTATGTTCTTGTAAAGGGTTACACTACTACTGACCACGAGAAGCTCACGAAGCCACGTCTTCGGTCTGTAAGTTTCAATGTTCAGCATTTTATTTAAAGCATGAATTATTTTGACAGCATGCTTCCATGAAATAATTTCGACCAGATTTTTCAGCATTTCAGTGTTCATTTAAAATAAATTATGGAATTATGCATGTTAGTTACGTATGGGTTATGTTTGGAACAGTATGCCCCCTAGACGTCAAGTAGGACGCCCGAGAGATAGTGGCGAGCACCGTTGTGAGGACGATGACGATCAGAGACAAGAGAGGCAGACACATCCTCCTCCTCCTCCACCTCCACCACCGCCCCCACCTGACATGAGTGCCCAGATGCTAGCTGGGATGACACAGTTCTTCGCACAGTTTGCGGGGAACAATGCCGCAGCCGCAGCCGCAGCCAGGCCGACAGGGCCCAAGGCTGTTTATGAGTGGTTTATGAAGATGCGGCCGAAGGAGTTTTCTGGGACGTCTGACCCCATGATTGCCGAGGGATGGATCAAATCCCTCGAGGTTATCTTCGAGTTCCTGGAGCTGGGAGATGCAGACAGAGTCCGTTGTGCAACCTATCTGTTCAGTGGAGATGCCCGCTTATGGTGGGAAGGAGCGTCAGTAGCCCTGACCTTGGCTACACTGTCTTGGACACATTCACGGAGGTTTTCTACTCCAAATATTTTGCTGAGGAAGTGCGCACCAGGTTGACCACTGAGTTCATGAGCCTGAGACAGGGAGATATGACGGTTACGGAGTTCATCCGTAAGTTCGAGAGGGGCTGTCATTTTGTGCCCCTGATAGCGAATGATGCCAGAGCTAAGTTGAAGCATTTCCTGGTGGGTCTACAGCCGATCTTGCGCCGGGATGTTAGGGTGTCTGACCCTGCTACTTATGAGATTGCTGTCTCCAAAGCCCTAGCCGCAGAGCAGGATCTGCGGGATATCGAGAGGGATCGCCAGGGCAAGCGCCCAGTCCAGGTACCACACCGCCCTCCTCCTCATCATCATCAGCAGCAGAACAAGAGGCCTTTTCACGGACCGCCTAGAAACAGAGGCCAGCAGCAGCAGCAGCGGGGACGCCCAGCCCCGAGGACTTACGAGCACCCAGTTTGTCCCAGGTGCTCACGCCGCCATCCTGGAGCATGTATGTCTGGCTCAGGAAAGTGTTTTAAGTGTGGCAGTCCAGACCACATGTTGCTGCAGTGCCCTCAGAGGAATCTGCCTACCCAAGGCAGAGTTTTTGCTCTCCATGCCACGGAAACAAACCCGGAGACTACGTTGTTGACAGGGAGAATTTTTATATCTGGTTCCGCTACCAAGGCCTTGATAGATTCAGGGGCCACTCACTCGTTTATTTCGGAGGTCTTTGCAAACTTTCTCAAGATCAAGACTATTGGGCTAGACATAGCCTTTTCAGTAGTGTTGCCGTCAGACGAGGAGATGGTAGCTACCAATGTTATCCGAGACATAGACCTTGAGCTGCACGGTAATCTTGTTTATGCGGATCTGATTGTGCTACCGATGCCAGAATTTGACATCATCCTAGGGATGGACTGGCTATTGAGGAACAGAGTGTTGATAGTCTTCAAACGGAGGTCTGTTCTTGTCCGACCGCCTGGAATGGAGCAGTTCTTATTTGAGCCGTACAGGTACTTTCCCTTACTGCGCATTATTCCTTATGTTCAGGCCAGGAAGCTCATGCATAGAGGGTGTCGGGCATTTCTAGCGACCTTTTTATCTGTCTCCCGAGGAACCCAGCCAGTCAGCCTCAGATGTTCCGATTGTCAGAGATTTCTTAGACGTTTTTCCCGAAGACATCTCTGGTATGCCACCCGAGAGAGAGGTGGAGTTTTCCATTTATGCCAAGTACGGCTCCGATATCCAAAGCGCCATACCGACTAGCACCGACAGAGATGGCAGAGCTTAAGAAACAGATACAGGAACTTCTAGACAAGGAGTTCATTCGTCCTAGCTTCTCACCTTGGGGCGCGCCAGTCTTGTTGGTTAAGAAGAAGGATGGCTCTATGAGACTTTGTATTGACTATCGGGAGTTGAACAGGGTGACAGTGAAGAATAAATACCCACTTCCAAGGATTGAGGATCTGTTTGACCAGTTGCAGGGAGCTTCGATTTTCTCCAAGATAGATCTGCATTCCGGTTATCACCAGTTGTGAGGGTGAGAGATGCTGATGTGCCGAAGACCGCTTTCAAGACTCGTTATGGTCACTACGAGTTCCTTGTGATGCCGTTCGGTCTGACGAATGCGCCAGCGATCTTCATGGATCTCATGAATCGCGTATTTCAGCCGTATCTTGACCAGTTTTTGATAGTATTCATAGATGACATTCTCGTCTACTCCAAGAATCAGGAGGATCACAGCAGACATCTGGCCACAGTGTTGCAAACATGCAAAAGCACAAATTATTCGCAAATTTCAGTAATGCGAATTCTGGTTAGAGAAGGTGGCGTTCTTAGGCCACATCGTTTCTAGCAGTGGTATTGAGGTAGACCCGGCAAAAGTTGCAGCAGTCAGAGATTGGGTTGTGCCTCAGAATGCATCCGAGATCCGCAGTTTTCTTGGGCTAACAGGATATTACAGAATGTTCATTCAGGGATTCTCCTCCATTGCCGTTCCACTCACAGCACTGACCAGAAAATGTGAAATTTGTTTGGAGCGAGGAGTGTCAGAAGAGCTTCGATACTTTGAAGCAAGCTCTTATCTCAGCACCAGTTTTGGCCATGCCATCAGGGCCCGGCGAGTTTGTCCTTTATACCGATGCTTCGAAGCTCGGTTTAGGTGCAGTTCTGATGCAGCATGGGAGAGTGATAGCGTATGCTTCTCGACAGCTGAAAATCCACGAGAAGAATTACCCTACTCATGATCTAGAGTTGGCGGCCGTAGTTTTCGCCTTGAAGATTTGGAGGCATTATCGTATGGAGAGAAGTGCCAGATCTTCACCGACCACAAGAGCCTCAAGTATTTCTTTTCGCAGAAGGAGCTGAGCATGCGTCAGAGGTGTTGGTTGGAGCTTGTGAAAGACTACGATTGTGACATTAGCTACCACCCGGGTAAAGCTAATGTAGTTGCAGATGCATTGAGCAGAAAAGTCGCAGTGATGGCTCATTTGACGATTCAGAAACTTCTTCAGCTTGAGATGCAGAAGTTTGATCTAGAGTCATATCCTAGAGATAGAGTTCCCCGTCTATCTACTTTGACGATTCAGTCTTCTTTTATTGACCGTA
>NC_134559.1:22689231-22864744 GCF_025594145.1 Primulina tabacum | reverse complement strand
TTCCTCATCGAGAGTTGTCGACGAGTTCGGCAAGTTATTGAAAGAGCAAGCCAAGGTCCACAGTGAACAGATTCAGCAGTTGCTCCGTTTGCAAGGTACAGGTCAAGGTAGAGGCCAAGGGAGAGGCCAAGTGGTTCAAGCAGTTGGAACTGATGGGATTTTTATGCTTTTAAGAGGATTGATTTAGTCCCCGGGACGGTTCCTATTTCTAAGGCTCCGTACAGAATGCCCCAACGGAGATGAAAGAATTGAAGACGCAGTTGCAGGATCTATTGGATAAAGGTTTTATTCGGCCGAGTTCTTTGCCTTGGGGAGCTCCGGTTTTTTTGTCAAGAAGAAAGATGGGTCTTTGCGGCTGTGCATTGACTACAGAGAAATCAACAAAGTGACGATTAAGAATAAATATTTGTTGCCATGAAGACGACCTTTTTGATCAACTGCAAGGGGCTACAGTGTTTTCGAAGATTGATCAGCGATCTGGCTATTATAAGTTGAAAGTTAGGAGTGTTATATTTCCGGACCAGGTATGGTCATTACGAATTTCTTGTTATGTCGTTCGGTCTGACTAATGCTCCTTCAGTCTTCATGGATCTTATGAACCGAGTGTTCAAGCCGTATTTGGATAGCTTTGTCATTGTTTTCATTGATGATATTGATTTATTCCAAGACCAGAAAGCTTCATGCAGAGCACCTCAGAGTTGTTCTTCAGTTATTGAGAGAAGAGGTTGTATGCTAAGTTGAAGAAATGTGAGTTCTGGTTGGAGCAGATTTCTTTCTTAGGCCATGTTGTTTCGAAGGATGGTTTAGCTGTTGATCCAGCGAAAGTAGAGGCGATTCAGAAGTGGCCTATCCCTACCACTATATCAGAGGTACGCAGTTTTCTTGGTTTGGGGGTTATTATCGTCGTTTATTTCAGATTTTTCCAAGATTGCCCTGCCGTTAACCAATTTGATGAGAAGACTGTGAAGTTTGAGTGGTCCAATGAATGCCAAAATGGATTTCAAGAGTTGAAAGATAGGTTGACGACAGCTCCGGTACTTGCATTGCCCAGTGGTTCAGAGGACTTTGTTGTTTTTACCGATGCGTCGAAGAAGGGCCTCGGTGCAGTGCTGATGCAACGTGGAAAGGTTATAGCCTATGCTTCTCGTCAGTTGAAGGACTACGAGAAAATTTATCCTACGCATGATTTGGAGCTGGCAGCTGTGGTTTTCGCCCTGAAAATCTGGAGACATTATTTATATGGCGAAAAGTGTGAAATTTTCACGGACCACAATAGTTTAAAGTATTTGTTCTCCAAGAAATAAATCGATATGCAAAAGAGACGGTGGTTAGAGCTTGTCAAAGACTATGATGTGACGATTAGTTATCACCCTGGGAAGGCGAATGTTGCGGATGCATTGAGCCGTAAGTCGAGTTCATCTTTGAGTTCTATGATCCAGAGACCGTTGTTATTAGACTTGCAACGAGAAGAGATAGTTTTGGTATTACCGGGAACCATTGCTCGCTTTTCAGCGTTGATCATTCGGGCTACATTGACGGATAGAATTCGTAGAGAGCAGGCCATTGATGCACAGTTGACAGAGATGAGAGCCAGAGCAAAACAGAGAGGTAATTCCGAGTTTGGGATGAATACAGATGGTTTGATGACATTCAGAGGCTGTATATCATTCCTACTGGTGATGATATTCGACGAGACGTCTTGACAGAGGCACATACCGCGCCATATTTGATACATCCAGGTAGTACCAAGATGTATCAGGATCTTCGAAGACTCTATTGGTGGCCATGTATGAAGAAGGATATTGCTATGTTTATTTCTCAGTGCCTAACTTGTCAGCATGTGAAAATTGAACATCAGAAACATGCTGGGACATTGCTATCATTGCCGATTCCTCAATGGAAATAGGAGCACATTACGATGGACTTCGTGGTTGGTCTTCCCAAAACGCAAAAAGGTTATAACTCTATTTGGGTTATTGTTGATCGGTTGACCAAGTCAGCGCATTTTCTCCCAGCCAAGACAATGTATTCCTTGAACAAGTATGCCAAAGAGTACATAGCAGAGATTGTCAGACTTCATGGTGTTCCTGTGTCGATCGTGACCCTAGATTTACTTCAGAGTTTTGGAAGAGTTTGCATAAAGCCATGGGTACACGGTTAGCATTCAGTACAGCATATCACCCTCAGAGCGACGGTCAATCAGAGAGAGTTATTCAGATTTTAGAGGATATGCTCAGAGCTTGTACTATCGACTATCCTGGTAGTTGGGATTCCAAATTGCCTCTTGTTGAGTTCACGTACAATAACAGTTACCAAGCGACGATTGGCATGGCACCGTATGAAGCACTTTGTGGCAAAATGTAGAGCTCCCTTATATTGGGATAAGATTGGTGAGAGAAAGATGTTGGGTCCAGAGTTGGTCCAACAGATAGCTGATGTTGTTGCTGTTATTCGAGAGAGGATGAAGACAGCACAGTCGAGACAGAAGAGTTATGCTGATGTACGGCGAAGGCAGTTGCAGTTTGAGGTTAGTGATCACGTATTCTTGAAGATTGCACCTCTTAAAAGTGTGATGCGGTTTGGCAAAAAGGAAAAGTTGAGTCCAAGGTATAGGCCCATTTGAGATTTTGGACAGAGTCGTTGATCGAGCTTACAGGTTAGCCCTACCGCCAGATCTTGATAGAGTTCATAATATTTTTCATGTCAAGTATATTGCAAATCCTTCCCATGTTCTTCTTCACGAGCCATTGGATTTGACGCCGAATTTAACGTACCAAGAGATTCCAGTCCAGATTCTGGATCGCAAAGTTAAAGTGTTGAGGAACAAAGAGATCGGCATTGTTAAAGTCCTTTGGAGGAATCAAATGATTGAAGAAGCCACGTGGAAACCAGAGGATGAGATGAATGAGAGGTATCCTGAGTTGTTTGCGCAGTGACGTCAATTTCAAGGACGAAATTCCTTTAAGGAGGGGAGATTGTAATATCCAAGCTTGGTGAACGGTACAGTTTAAGATTTCTTATGTTTATGGACTATTTGGTTAAGTTTAAGTATAGTTTAAATGTTAAGAATTTGGATTTATGATTTATAGTATTGTTGATTATAGATGGTGTGTAGTCATAGTGTAGCGTCGTTGCGGTTTAATTCATGGTAATTTGTATGTTGAGCCAATTGGTATGAGGTCAGTTGGAGTGGTTAGATAAGACATAGAGGTGCAACTTTCATGTTGAGAGTGTTGCCGAATTATGAGGAGAAGCGACGTTGCGATTCAATTTTTGTTGCATAGAGTTTATTGTTGGGTACAGAGGAGAGTGCACCCGCACTGGAAAAGGCACCGCACCCGCGGTGATTGGGCAGAGGCGACACCGCACCCGCGGTGATTGGGCAGAGGCGACACCGCACCCGCGGTTGGAGAAGTACCGCACCCGCGGTCGGCTAGTGCACCCGCGGTATAAAATTTAGTGCACCCGCAGTCGACTGTTTCAGATTTTTGGATGTTGTCCAGTACACGCAGCGCACCCGCGGTCCAAGGCTTAGCGCACCCGCGGTGCATGTACAATAAAAGCGTGTTTTGGTTTAAGTGTTATAAGACAAGAGTTGGCTCAATATTTCCTCATTTCTCTCCTCACTTCTCGAAATTTCAGCTCAAGGGAGACTAGGGTTCCTACATTTCTTTCCTTTCTTTGATTCAAGCTTATTGTTGGATTATTGAAAATGTGTTTATGTCAAGAAAATTTTAAATTCTTCCTCCCTTCAAATAAATTTTAGAAAATTTCCGCTGTTATTTTATGATATCGGTCAGAGGTGTTACAGAATTTGTAATCAAATAAAAATTATATCAAATGTGAAAATATAAATTTGAATTTAGCATACTAAAATTCATCAAAATTATATATACACACAATTTTGATATCTTTGGCACATCTTATTGGACGTTCGTGAGATGTTTGTACGAACATCTAACGAGAATTTAATGCAACACATTTTCCGAAACATGAAAATATGTGAGGGCACAACGAATGTGATGTTTCACAAGGTGTTCACCGAATGTCTTGCGATACCCATTATTATCAACCTGATAGTGCGCAAAATAGTATATATATTGTGGCTCGAACATTAGATATTGTATGACATACCGTTCACATTAAGTTATTAGTATAATTTATAATACCAACTTCACTTTTCACATAAATAATTTTCAGTAGTGTGTATATATATTCAAATTCAGTCAAGTATTTATAAATGGGTTTTAAATTTGTGACATAAATATAGTTTCAACAAAATATATTAACTAGGAACATACATATTTTGTTGAAAATATATTTATGTCACAAATTTAAAACCCATTTATAAATACTTGACTGAACATCAAATTCGGACTCGCAATGTCACTTTGTTTGCTTATTTTCTTAGATTCAAATTTATACAACTCTCATAGCACTTGGCTTCTAAGTGCAAAATTCAAATTGAGCACTAGAAATCAAATCGAATATTATAATTCTCAATTAAGATTGCAATTTCACACCACCTCCTCACGTTCAAAGAAAATTACTTGGTCAAAGCCTTTAAGGAGATAGTTGGTAGAGCATGTGATCATTTGATTAATGGTGATAGGTTCGATTATCCCTATCAATATTTTTTCGAACGAGCCTTTCGCATAGAATTTATCTATTAAGATTTACCTGACTAGTGTGATTTGTAGGTTATTGCGTTAGCTCGAGTGTTTACTCACCGTACACCAAAGATAGGTCACGGCTACATCGTCGTAAAAAAATTTATATCATTAAAATATTGATTATGTTGGGTTGCAATAATCTCGTCTTTGCTAGAAAAAAAAAATCAAATCGTGGAGTTTGAACTATTGTACGATTTTTAAAATTTTTGAATTACACTATTTCCACTAGCTATAATAGTAAAGCAACAATTGCTCAGTCCTATAGTTAGTTATAGAATCAAAATCACGAGTTCAGTTTGCATAAATTGCTACGAGTACCATTATTAGGATGAAAATGACCATTTTGACAAACTAACTATTTGAATAGTCTACGCTCAACTGAAAACGTTTATCACAACCAATCAAACGAATGAAATCTGCAATAATTTAGAGCACGGTGAGAAAAAATGCATGCCAAGTTTCTCTAATTTGATTCACTTTTTTAGGGCATGAAATGCTGAAATTTTAAGCATCTTTCTGTAATTAGGACTCAATTAACTCATTTTCATTCTATAATTTTTACGCTTAATAAGAAAATTAAATGTCAAATATAATATTCCGGGGAGGTGAATGCAAAATATTCGTTCAAAAATATATGTGGTACTTTTAGACAATCACGATCACACTAAATATGACAAATATCTCAAAATTATAAAACAAGGGAAAAATAAAAATTGGTTTGACATTCGAAGCATTTGTGTGAGTGTGTACATTGAGTTTCTTGGTTAGTTCGACCCTATCCTTTGGATTTCAAATTTAATTAATTGTTAAAATAAATTTATATAGAGTGAATCTGAAATCTATCACTTTATTAATTCATGTAAATGTAATATTAATTTTGGATTAAAATACACACCAGATAAGTGTGTCGGGATTTCTGTTTAACATAAACTGTAAAAACGTTGTATGTATCAGATATCAAAGTTGTTCAGATATTGTAACATTTATTGACAACACGCAATGGAATGATATATCACCCAAGTAAATAATTTAAACAAAAATAATTCAGAGATAATTATGCACAAGTATAAATATTTGTACAATATCTCGGGCAAAATAATCACTACCTAATCAACTTGAGTTTACAAAAACTAATACCAGTGGTTCTATGAAAAACTATCTTCCTTAACACGATAAGGAATCAAATTGCATCTTAAAACAAATAATCAAATTAAAAATATATTCAAAGAACGCAAACAGTATACAGAAAACTGGAGCAATAAAAACACAATCTTCAATCAACACTTTTACAAAATTTGTCTTCAGACGTCTCCAACAATCATGGAAACATGTTGTAGCCGCACTCTTTAGCAATGACGTTCTTGAGAATTGAATTTTCTCTCTTGATATCTCGTCATGCAAAAATCTTTTTAAGCCACTAACTTCTCCTCTTATATAGACTTTTTTCTCCTATAATTTATCTCAAAAAAGAATCCTACAAAATATGGAAACAAGAGTTTTATTATAAGTAAACTCTTTTAAATAATAATATTATATCATGAGAATCTTAGCATAATTATCAAAAATCTAGAAAAGCAAAACCCTTAATTAATTATTTCACACAATCTTATTAATAAAGAAAAGATAATTTTAAAGAATAAATTATATTTTGGGAACTAAAAATTATTTTTCCTTTCAATCTCTTTTTTGTCTTTCTGGACAAAATGAACACAAACTCAATTTTCCATGTTGACTCCATTTTATCTCCCCTTGAATGTGAAAATCTACCTCCCCCTGATTTTGATAACGTATCTCCCCTAAATTTGATTATGATAGCATGAGTGTTGCTAGCGGTGTTGACACGGAAGACAACATGGGAAAGAAACATTCATTGCATAGTGGAGCATAGACTTAACACAAAACTTAAAATAACATAAACACATAGCAGATGATATAAAATCACAAATAACTATCAGTGTTAGCTATTGCTTCCTCTTCTTCTTTCATTCCCGATGGTCCTCCTTAATTTGTTTGTGCACCAATATTTTGCGTTTCTCCCTTTTTTTCCAAAATGACAGCAACTTCTAGGGTCAGCCTGTATTCAGCAACAAGATTTTCATAGTAGATCAAATCAGTCTAGGTTTTAATGATCTTAGCCAGGGCATGATCAATATGAGCCTGTATGGCAGTGGTGAAGAGCATGACATATCCAGTGGAGGTGGCTGTATTTTGAGAACCTTGGGGTGTGTTGGAGATATAAGATGCAGTGCTTGACACAGACCAAGGTAGCTCTACCTTCTTGTTTCCTTTAAGCAGAGCAAGGGAAATTTTCAGTAGGTCGCTTACATCAGATAGTTGCTCATCAACATCTCTAATGAATTCCTGAGACTAAAGGATTCCGTAAATCAGTGAGGGAAATGGCAGTTTGGATGATTTGAGTCCTCTATCTTCAAATTGGAGAACTGTTTTGAAGACCAGCTTACCAAAATTTAAAGTGCATGTGTACTAATGGAGAATAGATGCATAGCTTGTTGCCTTGTGACAATTGTAGAGTTTGTGGAAGGAGTCCAATTGCGGATCGCAATCTTGTGAAGAACATAAAAAAAGATGTCAGATTGGCGGCACACAGATAAATCTGTAGGAGAATGATAAAAGTTGTTGATGATAGCTGGACTGAATTCATATACCTTGTTTCTAACAAACACTTTCCCACATTTTCTAGACATCTCATCTCCAACACCTAGTGAAAGATTTGTGTAAAACTCAAGAACAAGTTTATAGATATATGGTACCACAGCAGAAACCATCGAAAGTAGCTTGAAAATTTGCAGAAAGGCCACCAAGTTTTGCCAAGAAAAGGCATGTGTCCACGTTCTTCTCATCAAGAAAATCTCGGTTGGCATACACAAACCACTGCGCCAAAGATTTTCGGTGTAGAACTTAGTTGAGATGGCTTTACTCAAATCATAATCTTCCCAGTCAATGTTGTCGGGATGTCCTCAACATCCAATTCAACATCATCACTATCAGTTGAGTTGTCAGAACCATCATCAAATACTTCATCAGATGTGTTGGATGATGAATCGTCGTAGGCCTCAGGCCTATTGTCCGCAAATTCTTGTTCCATTTCTGCATCAGGTTCATCACTGGTGTCTGCAGGGTAGATACGGAGGCAATGTCTTTGTATTTCTTTAAGTTGGCCAGAAATTGTGCCAGAGAGACTTCGTCCTCATCAAACAGAGTTGGTTCCTTTGGGTCAAACGGTGCAGCATCAGTATCATAAATTGAGAGTGTGTCATCTAAGGAACTTCTTACAGTAGGAGGTGCCGGATTCTTATGAGCCACCAACTCGTAATCAACATCCTCTGAATCATCTCCAGAATTGTTATCGGTGTCATCCGGCGACGATCTTGCAGATGATTCTCCTTTGGAGCGAAATCGTTTTCAAGGAGTATAGTCAGGATTGTATCCTGATTGGCGTTTTGATATGCAAATTGGTGGTGGTGGCGGAAAAAATTGATTGAAGACAAAAAAATTGGGTAGGTTTTCTACATCGATTCCATTCCTGGGCTCACCTGGTGCTAAAGTTTCTAGAGGAATAGAAATGTCTTCAAAATGAACAATTTCCAGGGTCGAGCACCATGTGTGTCTGTAGGTGTTGCGTGAACAGGGGCAAAATCCTCCATGTAACCCATTTCGCTTCGGATGCCCGCATACCTTTTCTTGCCAATTTTGATATTGCAGGCGAATCAGAGTAAACGAGAGAATTTTCACATAGATTTTATCAGAATGCGGAAATTATTTTAGCTAATGATAAGAGAATAGTATGAATTGATGAAACTTAATAGTCAATGAGTAAACAACGTTTAGTTCAACGGTAACAATTATTTGCGTAAGAGTAGCCCTTAATTGCCTAACAGATTTCACAGAGTTTCACCAATTGTAATAAAGTAACATGTGAAAAATTTTGAAAAAAAACTTTGGCAAATCTCGTCAAGACATGCGACGATAATCCAACATAATTGTTTCCCAAAAATTAATTTACAGATTTAAACTTCACGTCGGCTTAACACCACTAATCCGCCAGAGATCATAATATTATATTTCTTGTAAATAGATTTTTTCGCCTTATTTTCTCCCTTGAACACTAATAACATCTTGAGCCCAAGATATTCACAATCCTATATATATATGCATGACTTAATTATGTCTAAAACAGAATGAAACATAATATAAACATGATAAGGTGAATGTCATATGTTCAGAAATGGGATGTGTTCACTGATTTGGCAACATCTTTTTACAGCACTTCTAATTTTCAGAAAATTTTTTGATTTTCCTGTATATATATATATATCACACTAGAAGAATGGTCTTCCTTGGACTACTCTGCTTTTTCAATTTTCTTCTGTTATGATTTCTATTTTAGACTCAAAAGAGGTAACTTCCACACTAAAAGAACAATCTTTATTGGACACTTTTAGGTAGCTTTTTCCATTCTTTTTCTTTTTATTCAAATTAAAATCTTCCTTTTTATTTAATTGCTCAATCTTCTCAAGTCACTTTTCACAGGACAAGATCATGGGGTACAAACATCCGTCAACTACTTTGTGACTTCGTCAGAGCACATATCATGGTCAAGTGTGTTGCTTCAAACAGAATTGATAAATTGACAGCACATCAAAAAAATTAGTCAACACAGTGCAAACATCACATATAACAAAATGAATGAAAATGAAGAATGCCTAATTTCCTAAAAATGCACATGCATGTTAGATGTTATCCTAGATGTTGCAACATCCAAGGCAACATTCGTGAGTGATCGGAATGCACACATGCTGAGAGATTTTCTAAGATTGGAGAATATCTCGAAGTCTAATGCTTTCTTGAATATGTCTGTCAATTGGTTATTTGTCCCAACCAATTCCATACGGTTCAAATCTTTCTCTATTAAATCTCGAATTAAATGATATCTAATGTCAATGTATTTTGTTCGAGAGTGTTGTACTGGATTTTTTGATATGTGAATTGCGCTTGAATTGTCACAGTACACAAGGCCATAGTCTTCAACCATTTGATTCATCCATAAAAGTTGGGAGCAACAACTTCAAACTACTACATATTTAGATTCAGCAGTCGAGAGTAACACCCAATTTTGCTTCCTACTATATCATGAAATTAGGTTATTTCCAAGGTAGAAACATCCTCTCATTGTGCTTTTTCTATCATCTGAATCTCTAGCCCAGTTGGCATTAAAGAAACCCAGTAAGTTGATATTTGCCTCTCGAGTGTACCACTGAAACGTAGACTAATAATTTTCCTTTAAAATATACTAGAAAATTTTTTCTACCCTTCTATTCGGCAGAAATATACTATACATATAATATATATATGTATATATATATATGTATGTATTTTTAAATATACTTTTGCACCATTTAAAATAGACCAATCAACATATTATCTGAAAATACAAAAGAACGCAATTCAAAACAAGACATTGTAAATCGTCAAACCAAACCTAAAACTAACATTTTAAAAATAGAAAAAACTCTTAAATCCTCTCAAAATAAAAATATAAAATCTTTAAAGTAATCTTAATGTGAAAACTAGCAAAGATCATCGGGTTATGTGCACCATCAGTCCAGCTAGTTAAACCATCAAATCCTCCATCATCAACAAAATCATGCTCACCTACATCGATCACACTTAGTGAGTACTCAGCAAATCTTAACCATGATAACAAGTAGTATATATATAAATTCACAAGCTTAACAGTGAAAGATATTTTTAATAAAAATAGTTTTTCGTGAATATGCATAACTTTAACTCTTTTTCCTTTCATCATAAATATTTATTTTCATCATATACATATATGTTTCCCTTTTATTGAATTCAGATCGTTAATTGTGACTTTCTTATCAGCTGTAGGTTGATGGATCCATTTATGTATAATTATGGTACCAGACGGCGGGACATCAGCAAAACTCTCACCCGTCAACTGATCTTTGGCCTTACATATCATCGTATTAGTCAAAATCACATACCTCCTTCAACCTTTCATTATTTTTATCACTTATAAAAATTCATGCACATATATATCATTTTTTTTTAAATCAAACATGCAACACGTCTTTTAGCATTATCGTTTCTCATCATAAAATTCCATAAAATTTCAAAATAAACATTTTATCATTCATTACAGCATTCATGGCACTTCCAAGACGTCTAACATTTTTCAGGTGTAAAATGACCGTTTTTCCCAGAAAACCTAACACTCCCAATTTATCCTAGTCCTTAAAACGACGACACAAATCTATCCAAACTGAACATAACACCTAAAATATAATCATAAACATTTCTAAGATGTAAACTTAAGCTCCTTGTCTAATTTCCTAATTTGTTTTAAAAGTTAAACGTACGTCTCGGTTTTAACCCGAATCGCCTCGAAACTTAACCAAACTTGAACTGTGACACCCTCGACCGATTTTAATAAAATAACAGCGGAATATAAAATTTTCTAAAAAGAAGGAAGGATTTAAAAATACACGTCAATGTATAATCAAAAGTATATACATGATCAATCAAATGATACAACAAAATACAAAATATCATTTTTGTGATCATGTCCAAAATGCTAGCAAAATAACTTCTTCCTTCCTTCTCTATATGCATATGACTCCGGCCCACAATCAACGTCCCGGCCCGTCGCTCTTATCTGCATCACATGAATAACTGAAATGAGTATAAAACTCAGCAAGTGGAACTCTTACATAGCAATGGATACATAGCATACTCTGAAAATCATGACTTTGAAAACATTAAATACCATCAACTCTAGAAACATGAATAGCATAGCAAAACATGAACAATAAGATGGTATTTCTCTTTTCTCTGTTGGATTATCTATATAGTATCTCTGGCTCTGTACCTATATCCCATCGATATAAATCGATAACTCTGAGGGATATAAGGCTATGGTCGTTGATCAACTAATTGCATGCAATCTCTGACTATGTATCTATCAATCCATAAAACATTTGAACTCTCTCTTGGGCATTTTATCAAACACTTTGCATACTCTTTCTCTTGTATTCCCTTTTTCACAATTGAGACATAAAATTGCCTCTAATATACAACAAGGTATATCTATACATAATATGAATCAAATGGAAGGGAATAACATGTTAAAACATTGTAACACAATACATATTATCATGTGAGCACAAGGAATGAAATTCCACTTACTACCAATTAAATCCCTTGAATATAATCCCTTGGTTGAAATCCTACAACAATAAACCATATAACACCATCAATAACCCAATAATCCAACAACAATATCATAAAAGCCATAGAATCAACACCATCACAAACCCATATCATCTCTCACACCAAAACCAAGAATAAATAACACCAAAAGCTTACCTTAGCTTCCTTGATCCCAAAATAACCTTGATCTCTCAACAAATAACCAACAAGAGGCTTGGATTAAAGAAAGGAATTGAAGGAAATGAAGAAACCCTAGCCTCCAAGGAGAGAAAAATCGAGAATGAGGGGAAGGAAATAAGAGAAATGAAGCCCACTCATCCATTTAACTCACTAAAATCTCAAAACACGCTTCTAGTGTTCATGCACCGCGGGTGCGCTCCAACATGCACCGCGGGTGCGGTGTGCCCTCGGCAACTCAACCAAAAATCTGAAATGTCGACCGCAGGTGCGCTCCATAAAAGACCGCGCGTGCGCTCTGGTCTCGGCACTCACGCGGGTGCGCTTGCACTATGGACCGCGGGTGCGGTGAAGCTACTGGAAAAACATCACAATTCTGAACATGAGACCGCGGGTGCAGGGACCTATATGCCCGGGTGCGGTCCCCTCGCATCCAACAACCAAATCTATGCAACAAAGATCAAATCGAAACGCTGATACAATACAACCTACACATCAACTAATATCAACAATGCCACAAAACAATAATAACCAACAATACTATGACCATAAACACAACTCTTAACATCACACTATACTAAAACTCAACCAAATAGTCAATAATCATACGAAATCTTAAAACCGTACCGTACACCAGGCTTGGCTATTACAATCTCCCCTCCTTAAGGGAATTTCGTCCTCGAATTGATGTCACTGCGCAAACAACTCAGGATACTTCTCTTTCATCTCATCCTCTTGTTCCCACGTGGCTTCTTCAATCAGATGATTCCTCCAAAGGACTTTAACAATGCTGATCTCTTTGTTTCTCAACACTCTAACTCTGCGATCCAGAATCTGGACCGGAATCTCTTGGTACGTCAAATTCGGCGTCAAATCCAATGGCTCGTGGTGAAGAATATGGAAGGATTTGCAATATACTTCCTGAGCATTGAAATATGAAAAACATTATGAACTCTGTCAAGATCTGGCGGTAGTGCTAACCTGTAAGCTCGATCACCAACTCTATCCAAGATCTCAAATGGGCCAATAAATCTCGGACTCAACTTTCCCTTCTTGCCAAACCGCATCACACCCTTAAGAGGTGCTATCTTCAAGAACACATGGTCGCCCACCTCAAACTGCAACGGCCTACGACGCACATCAGCATAACTCTTCTGTCTCGATTGTGCTGTCTTCATCCTCTCTCGAATAACAGCAACAACATCAGCTGTCTGTTGGACCAACTCTGGACCCAACATCTTCCTCTCACCAATCTCATCCCAATACAATGGCGATCTACACTTTCTGCCATAAAGTGCTTCATACGGTGCCATTCCAATCGTCGCTTGGTAGCTATTATTGTACGTGAACTCAACAAGAGGCAATTTGGAATCCCAACTACCAGGATAGTCGATAGTACAAGCTCTGAGCATATCCTCTAGAATCTGAATAACTCTCTCTGATTGACCGTCACTCTGGGGGTGATATGCTGTACTGAATGCTAACCGTGAACCCATAGCTCTGTGTAAACTCTTCCAAAACTCTGAAGTAAATCTAGGGTCACGATCAGACACGATCGACACAGGAACACCATGA
This sequence comes from Primulina tabacum, assembly GCF_025594145.1. Classification (NCBI taxonomy): domain Eukaryota; kingdom Viridiplantae; phylum Streptophyta; class Magnoliopsida; order Lamiales; family Gesneriaceae; genus Primulina; species Primulina tabacum. The sequence goes on along the minus strand of NC_134559.1, from coordinate 22,851,068 downwards.
AGTCTAACAATCTCTGCTATGTACTCTTCGGCATACTGCTTCATAGAATACGTCGTCTTGACTGGAAGAAAATGCGCTGACTTGGTCAACCGATCAACAATAACCCAAATAGAGTTAAGACCTTTCTGCGTCCTTGGAAGACCAGTCACGAAGTCCAACGTAAGATGCTCCCATTTCCATTGAGGAATCGGTAATGACAGCAATGTCCCAGCAGGTCTCTGATGCTCGATTTTCACCTACTGACAAGTTAGGCACTGAGAAATAAACATGGCAATATCATTCGCCACCAATAGAGTCTACGAAGATCTGATACATCTTAGTGCTGCCTGGATGTATCGAGTATGACGCGGTATGTGCCTCTGTCAAGACGTCTCGCCGAATATCATCACCAACAGGAATACATATACGGCCTCTGAAAGTCACCAAACCATCTCCATTCAATCCAAACTCTGAATTACCTCTCTCCTCTGCTCTGACTCTCAACTCTGTCAACTGAACATCAATGGCCTGCTCTCTACGGATCCGGTCCGTCAATGTAGCCCGAATAACCAACGCTAAAAAGCGAGCAATGGTTCCCGGAACAACCAAAGCTATCTTTTCTCGCTGCAAATCTAACAACAATGGCTTTTGAATCAAAGAATTCAAAGAAGAACTCGACTTACGGCTCAAAGCATCTGCTACAACATTTGCCTTCCCTGGGTGGTAACTAATCGTCATATCATACTCTTGACAAGCTCTAACCACCGTCTCTGTCGCATATTGAGTTCTTTCTGAGAAAAACAAATACTTCAAACTCTGTGGTCCGTGAAAATTTCACACTTTTGCCATATAAATAATGTCTCCAGATTTTCAAGGTGAAAACCACTGCTTCTAGCTCCAAATCATGCGTAGGATAATTCTTCTCGTAGTCCTTCAAATGGCAAGAAGCATAAGCTATAACTTCCCACGCTGCATCAGCACTGCACCAAGACCCTTCTTCGACGCATCAGTGTAAACAACAAAGTCCTCTGAACCACTGGGCAATGCAAGTACAGGAGCTGACGTCAACTTATCTTTCAACTCTTGGAATGAACTTTGGCAATCATTGGACCACTCAAACTTCACAGTCTTCCTCGTCAGATTGGTTAACGGCAGGGCAATCTTGGAAAAATCTGAAATTAAACGACGATAATAACCCGCCAAACAAAGAAAACTGCGTACCTCTGATACAGTGGTAGGAATAGACCACTTCTGAATCGCCTCAATCTTTACTGGGTCAACAGCTATACCATCCTTCGAGACAACACTGGCCTAAGAAAGAAATATGCTCCAACCAGAACTCACATTCTTCAACTTAGCATACAACCTCTTCTCTCTCAACAACTGAAGAACAACTCTGAGGTGCTCTGCATGAAGCTCTCTGTTCTTGGAATAGATCAAAATGTCATCGATGAAAACAATGACAAAGCTATCCAAATACGGCTTGAACACCCGGTTCATCAGATCCATAAAGACTGAAGGAAGCATTAGTCAGACCAAACGACATAACCAGAAAATTCATAATGACCGTACCTGGTCCGGAACGCCGTCTTAGGGATATCAGACTCCCTAACTTTCAACTGATAATAGCCAGATCGAAGATCAATCTTCGAAAACACTGTAGCCCCTTGCAATTGGTCAAAAGATCGTCTATCCGTGGCAACGGATATTTATTCTTGATAGTCACTTTGTTGATCTCTCTGTAATCAATACAAAGCCGCAAAGACCCATCTTTCTTTTGACGAAAAGAACCGGAGCTCCCCATGGCGAAGAACTCGGCCGAATGAAACCTTTTATCCAAAAGATCCTGCAACTGCGTCTTCAATCTTTCATCTTTGTTGGGGCCATTCTATACAGAGCCTTAGAAATAGGAACCATACCTGGAACTAGATCAATCACAAACTCCACATCTCTGTCCGGCGGCAAACCCGGCACATCATCCTCAAAAACATCAGGGAACTTCTCTCACCACATCAATATCATCAATATTCAATTTCACAATTCTATCCACATCCACAATCGAAGCCAAAAACCCATCACAACCTCTAAACAACAACTTCTTAGCCTCAAGACATGAAATAAAAGGAAGGACCAGCGAAGTACCTGCACTGGCGAGCATACCTTCCCTATTGCCATCATCTGCAAATTTCACCGTCTTAGCAACGCAATCAATCACTGCACGATAGGTTGATAGCCAATCCATGCCAAGTATAATATCAAACGCAACCATAGGATAACAATCAAATCAGCATAAACCACTCACTCATCAATTTGAACAGAGCACGCATACACAATAGATGTCGGGCACAACACATCCCCCGAAGGCAATACAACATTAAACTGGAGGGGAAGAACAGAAGGAACGATACCCAAAGATCTCAAAATAGTTCAGACATAAAAGAATGAGTAGCACCTGTATCAATCAATGTCGTAGCTACTCTGCCTGAAATTAAAATAGTGCTAGAGATCACAGAAGAATAATGGTTTATACCTTCCTTCGTCATGGTAAAGATGCGTCCCTGCACCTTCTCTTTACTCGAGCCTCTCGGACAATCCTTGGCAATATGGCCTGCAGTGCCACATCTGTAGCAAGTATGAGTACCAAATCTGCACTCTCCCCGATGATGCCTACCGCACTTGGGACACAATGGTTTCTCGGAATCAAATGGAACTGCCGGTGGTTTAGGACTCAACTCTAACTTGCCTTTCCCCTTGAAACGATCCTTTCCTCTTTGATTCGAACCCTGGCCTCTCTGAGCAATGGCCTGCTGCCTCGCTTGTCTCTCTCTGGCAATGTCTTTCTCATCTTGCTCGGCCAACAAAGCCTTAGCCACAATCTCTTTGAATGTCACAGCCTTCGACATATTGATGTCCCTTTCTGATCTCTGCTCTAAGGCCTCTAATGAAATGAGCGCCTTTGTCTTTGTCGTTGGAAGCAATATACGGGCAAACAGACAGCCCTTCTTCGAACTTCAGAATATACTCATCGACATTCAAACCTCCCTGTCGGAGCTCCAAGAACTCTGTCACACTTCCTAGCTCGAAGTGCGTCTGGGAAGTACTTGTCATAGAAAAGATCAGTGAACTCTTGCCACTTCAATGTCGAAATATCCACACTAACCTTGGTAGCATTCCACCAAATGCAGTGCGCCTTGACTAACATGAACACTGCACAACTAATTCTGTCTTTGTCCCCATAGTTGAGATGATCAAAAATAGCCTCTTTTCTCAAATCTGAAGATAATTAAACGTTTGTATGTATATATATATATATACATAACTCGTGCATGATAGAAACGTGGCATGTTCTTGTTCTGCATGACTCGCGCATATGCGCGACCCCAACCGGCGCATATGCGCGAGACCCTACTGGTCTCGATGCGCTGCTTCACAACTTCTGGCGCATATGCGTGCCTCAACTCCGCGCATATGCGCCAAAGGTTCTGTCTCAAAACTTTGGCTACAGGACTACTCGCGCATATGCGCGCACTGACATCGCGCATATGCGTGAGACACCATTTCTCGGCGCGTGTGTCTCGGCATCTCTCGCGCATATGCGCGCCTCACCTCGGCGCATATGCGCGAGGTTCTCTGAACAAAATATACTACAGCTTCGCGCATATGCGCGCCATCACTCCGCGCATATGTGCGGGATCTTCTGCCCAACTCGCGCACAGCTCGCGCATCACGTCGCGCATGTGCGCGAGTGGCACCTCCTTCGCACCTAATTCGTGTCTTTTCTCACCTTTTCGGTCTAATACTTTTCGTCTATAATTACCATTGATTAATCAAGAAATCATCCCAGATTAATCTCAGATTACGGTAAATACACCCAAATCATTTCCGATTACGGCAATCAAATTCTCGGGCCTTACATTTCTCCCCCTCTAAGATATGATTTCGTCCTCGAATCACAGGCAATCAAATCAGATAAAGAAGAAATGTATACTAGAGGTTACTTCAGAAAATTCATTCTATCAAACCATTCTGATAAAATTACTTGCAAATACTGGCTATACAACATCCGTATATACCAATCAACAGCTCATACCCAATCAATATTATCAGCTGTTATCAAATTCAATCTCAAATATCACCGTAATATCGTTCCCATTCAGCGGAAATCTGCAGTACTCACTGTACAATGTCTCGCCCTAGAGCTATCTCGATACTCATCTAATAGCTATTATTGTACAATAATTCATAAAGTGACAAGACATCAGGTCACTAGTGCTAAAATCCAGCACTTATAGTTCCTGGATATCCTCCAGGTATCTAGATAGTTCTGCTCCGACTATCCGTCAATCTATAAACCATAGATATAACATCATGTTATACATTCTGTCAAAAATTTAAAATCAACCAAAAATCACGGTATGATATAATTAACTCTGGCATTCAATACCATTTGACCCCTTTTCTGACTTACCTCTCAGTCGTCTTGTCATATCTGTACGTCATCCTGTACAATATCCATATGCCGATTTGAACAATCGTTTAATCATACCCACATCCTGGTACATTCTTGGCACGATTTCGGTAAGTCTATCACCAGATCCATAGAAATGTACTCCTATTTCTATTCAGGAATCGTTAATCTGTATAACCAATCTCCTGGTTTCTATCTTCCTGTCTTCGTCTATCAGCGATTTAGACATTTAAATACAAATTCTGATAAAAATGATTTCATTTGTTTACATCAAAACTGTCCGTTCGTATTATCACACATTTCTTTTTACTAGAATAATATGGAATCTACTATTGTGTGCCTCTGACAATACATGTCCTTTCAAATTCGAAATATCTGGCATAAACAAATCAGCTAATGATATAAAATAAAACATTACCTACCTGGTATTCTGATTAACACACTGTTCTGACTATCGAAATCAAGTTCTGAACAATCTGATCACTGTCTCAACTGTGCTACAATCAATCAGTATACTACTACAGATATCACAAACTCTGAATACAATATGTTGCAATCTGGATTCATAGCCGAATAATTCTGTTATACAACCAATCTCAGTTCCCAGAATATTCAATACAAATTTCAACTGTTCGATTCAATCAATCCTACGCTGCGAATATATCACAATATCAGAGATAAAACGAGCATAAAATCATCAAGACACTTCAGAACACAGGATTTATCAACCCATACACAGAACTGAAGTATTTCCCAGAGAAACACATAATCAGATGTAACTCTAACTCTCAGGCAGTAAATCTTCTAACTGACATTTCAATTCTTTCAATTCAATCGATATCATTCTGTACAGGAGTCTAAAATGAAATCCATACCTGATATCAAATCAAGGCTGAAGTCGCTCTCCCTATATAAGACAACCCGGAATTTCATCTGGAACGACTATAGCAACTCTCCTGCTATTGACAATCATTTCCGGATAGGCTCACTTCAGTAATCAACTGAATACATAAGGAATTACTCCATTCTTTTCGATAATCATCGAATCATACATAATACGGATATCAAGGAATTCAAAATCGAGAATCCTTACCGTATATCATTCGTTCATCGGCCATTTCAGGTCCGAATCTTACCATCTCCTGGCAAGAATCTATACTAGTTCTGTACTTGTTAGCATATTAATATCAATAATGTAATCAAAATCAGATAACACAAGTACAATACAATCTAATTCAATCTCATTCTCTTTTTACTGCAGTACACAATATATCACAGAATTCACTGATATCAATTCCTTTCCCCAAAAGGTACAAGGATCAATACTACAGTAATACAGACCCAGCAGGTACAACATATATCAAGACAACTCAGTCAAAGATAATCGTAGGAAATGCATTAGTATATATCAATACATATGCAACGTAATCATAAAAGATTATTACCTGCCACGATATCATCCCGTGTGTCCTGGGTCTGTTCCTCGATCACTACCGCCAGATGATTCTGCTCCATGAAATCTTCGGGAACCTCTCTGTGGACAGACTCTAGCAAAGTGTCCCTGCTGTTTACAGATATTGCAGCTACCAGTCACTCCCTGGCACTGCTCCATGGGATGTCTCCCTCCGCAAGTCCTGCAATAAACTCCAGTATAACTCAGGCTAGACCCACTGGAGCTTGATGAACCACTCGGTCCGCTTCCTAACTTCTTAAACTGTTTCTTTCGAGCTTTCAGCAAATCTTGCTTTCCACTCGTGCTGCCACTATCCAATCGGAAAGGCAATTGTTGTGTCTGGGGTTGCATTGCACACAACCTTTCTTGTTGTCTAATCAGACTCGCCTCAGCTCTTTTTGCTTTATTTAAAGTATCAGCAAAATGGTGGGGTTGTTCTACCTTTATCAAGGCAATTATCTCAGAATTTAATCCTTTGATGAACTGCTCCGTTACAGCTTCATCATTCCCAGCTATCTGAGGAACAAAACGCAGTAGAGTAGAGAATTTAGCAACATATTCTTCAATATTCAGTTGGCCTTGTCTCAAATTCTCAAACTCTGCTCTTTTGTCCTCACGGTACGATCCTGAGAAGAATCTTCGATAAAATTCAGCTTTAAAGACTTCCCACGTAATCACCGTACCCCGCTTTTCTAATACTCTTTTGGTTGTAATCCACCAACTCCTAGCGACCTCGTGTAACTGATTGGGCACCAGTTTAATTCTTTGTTCCTTTGGATAATCAAGTGAATCAAACAGTATCTCTATATCATCTAACCAATTCTCACCCTCTTCGGACATCTCAGTACCCCTCAGAATCGGCGGTTGAAACGATTGAAACCTCTTCATCTGTGTTTCCATCAAAGTTTCTGTCTCATCCATCTGATCAGTCGAAATACTACCCAATTCTCGAATTCTTCTTGGAGGTATATCTGATAATCACAGATGTTAGTAGTAACAGGAGACAATTCCGTCTCAATCTCAATCCTGATCAGCTTACCTCTGATCAAGAATTGGTTCTGATCCAGTTTCAAATCAGACATATTACCAAATCAACTCAGGTATTCAGGTAACATGTATTCAAACGCAGTAAACATAATATCATGCTAGCATACACAATGCAATTCAACATTATAAGTAGATCACATGCTAGCAATCACATGCAGGAAAGAAAACTCAATCAACCCCGCTCATTCTCTTCTATCTCAATCTCAAGAACCTACAGTTCTAGAACCTACTGTTCTGGAACCTAATGCTCTGATACCACCTGTTGTGGGGACCCGGACGCTAATTCATTCCTTAATCGTCTTTAGGAATAATTCAAATAATTATAATAAACAGGGTCTAAATTTTTTTTTAAAATGCACAGCGGAAATGTAATGTAATTCCATTCAAATTAAATATTAAACATAAATATACAAATCTTGTATTATCTACAAGAATTTAACTAGGTTCAACTATATCTCAGTGCTGAATCCTAAGTTGCTTCAAAGCCCGGATCTCCACGCTATCTAGTCCAGCCTCTTTCTCTTCTTGACCCATGATCCTATCTCACCTGTTGCCATGCACACATACAAACAAGACAACAGCCGGATAACTCCGATGAGAATTACATTCTCAGTATAAATCATGTATACATGCAATCATAAAAACAATATAAAAGCATATAACATATATGTCTAACATGTATTCAAATCAGAATATAAATCCATATCAAGAATAAATCCTATTCTAAACATGTACCATCATCAGGAACATAAATCAATATGTACCATATTCATGAACATAATCAACATGAATCAATATAACTGTCAATTAGACTCATGACTTCACATTTAAGACTAGACTCAATCCTAGTCTAGGGATCCCGGGTTTCCAGAAGTTAGCATTCCCATATCGACCAACAGTAATAGAAAAGACTCCAGTTCTATCCACGTCGATAGGGTATCGATCACCAGTAATAGAAGAAATACCAATTCTATTCACATCGATATGGTATCGATCAACAGTAATAGAAGAAGCTCGTATTCTATCCACATCGGTATAGTATCGATCACCAGTAATAGAAAGAACTCCGATTCTATCCACATCGATATGATATCGACCATCAGTAATAGAAGAAGTTATGATTCTATCCACATCAATACGGTACCGATCACCAGTAATAGAAGAAGCTCCGATTCTATCCACATCGATATAATATCGATCATCAGTAATAGAAGAAGTTATAATTCTATCCACATCGATAGCCAAACATCCGGTGACAAGACTTTGGCACTATCGCCAATACACTATCTTGTGACATCGTGCAATGTGCCCGTGGCGATCCCACCACTACCAGGCACTTCTGTCACAAGATTACTCGTCTAATACCTGTTGTCTATCAATCAAGAGGACAAGTATATCAATCAAATCAATACAATAAGGTAAAGTATGTGATTTAGGAAACTCGAGCCAAACCTCACTCAAGTTGTGCAATCCCAACTCAACATTAATTTATACCTTTATCTTCTCGGTCCGACGAAGACGAAGTCCCAAATTCAACTCTGTCCATACCCAAATCTGATAATGACAATCAAATAGATACAATATCAGTACATGACTCAGTTCAAAACATGTTCTGATTAATACTCAAATCAAAACATAATTTGATCAATGCCAATCGACATATGATACCACATACAATCTCAACCAATACCGAGTCTGATCAATATCAATCAACTGATGTTTCGACGGCATAATAATACAATCTCGATAACCCCGTCAATTCCAACACCACAGATATAATACCAGAACTCATAATCAATATCGGTGCAATTCATAATTTCAATAACACCAATCTGATATCGAATCTCAGTTAATCAATTCCAAAAATCATAACAATTACATAACCAGTCCGTTTCTTAATCTGACTTCGATTCTATGATGTCTAACATGTCAAGAATATCATATATGAATCTCATTCAATTCTGACAACATCATAACTTCAAAACGTAGTAAAACTTACGTCCAGTTGTAGCCTACGTCGATAGGAACCCAATACTAAAGTCATATTTAAAATCGGACGGACGAATTTCTCACAAAAGGCGTAAGGATTATTTCGTAACCTTTCTCGACCCTTTTCTCAAATCTGAAGATAATTAAACGTTTGTATGTATATATATATATATATATATATGCATAACTCGTGCATGATAGAAACGTGGCATGTCTTGTTCTGCATCCCCAACCGGCGCATATGCGCGAGACCTACTGGTCTCGATGCGCTGCTTCACAACTTCTGGCGCATATGCGCCAAAGGTTCTGTCTAAAAACTTCTTTGGCTACAGGACTACTCGCGCATATGCGCGAGACACCATTTCTCGGCGCGTGTGTCTCGGCATCTCTCGCGCATATGCGCGCCTCACCTCGGCGCATATGCGCGAGGTTCTCTGAACAAAATATACTACAGCCCGCGCATATGCGCGCCATCACTTCCGCGCATATGCGCGGGATCTTCTGCCCAACTCGCGCACAGCTCGCGCATCACGTCGCGCATGTGCGCGAGTGGCACCTCCCTCGCACCTAATTCGTGTCTTTTCTCACCTTTTCCGGTCTAATACTTTTCGTCTATAATTACCTTGATTAATCAAGAAATCATCCCAGATTACGGTAAATACACCCAAATCATTTCCGATTACGGCAATCAAATTCTCGGGCCTTACATGTGCAATTTTTACTGTTAAAATGCTGCTTTTGGAAAGCTATGATATTTTTTGCTTTTAAAGGAAAATGAAAAAGTTTTTGAGATATGTGAATTGACTGTGACGAATGATATATGATAAGTGGGGGATCCGTTTTAAGAAGAACGGTGAACTTACGATTTTGTAGGGATATCATGATGGACAAGGCCCCAAAAGGACCCCGTGTACAGGACAAGTCCCCAGAGGAATCCCGACGATCGTATTTCCATGGTGGATACTAGTGTCCACTCCCATCGGCCATGTAGAGCTGTAGACTGATCAGTCGACCAAAGGATAAAATTTAGTCACTTTCAATTATCAAACTTCACCCAAAATGATAAAGAATTTAAATTTTTACGATTAAAATGATTTTATGATATATTATTTAATTATGCTCAAAAGCTATTTTTAATGATTTATTTATGCTTAAAGCTATTTTAAATGGTTTATTTATGTTTTAAAGATATTTTAATAAAAGTATGATTTTCAATGCCTGTGATTGTATATGTATTATTTGTTATTCATGTTTACGTGATGAGTCTTTAGACTCACTAAGTCTGTATGATGCAGGATTTGATAATTTGAGGAGGCGTTGACGCTTGAGTGAATCGAGTGCTGCAGTACACTCCTGAGGGTCTTTTATTTCCGCACTAGCTTGATAGATAAAAGATTATTTTCAATGATTTAGGAATATTTTTTTACACTTGAGATTCAAAGGTTAAATTATTATGGTTTATGAAAATGTTAAGTTATTTATGTTTAGTAGATTTTGAGTTTATAAATAAAAAAAATCAAGGTCGTTTCATCAACGATATGACGATTATTATCAAAAGAATTAATGTTTTTGCGCTCTTTTCTTTAATGTTATGATACCTAAGGACATGCTGCCAATAGAAAGTGTTTAAGTGACTGTAAAAGAGTCGTTAAGGGTTGAATCGTAGGCTAGAAGTCGAGCTCGGCAAGGAGGAGAGTCCTAGGTTTTACTAGACCACCCGAGAAGGAGATGGCTCGGCTTGGTCTAGTGCGTTGCGTGGGTCGGCCAAGGCTGGGCTAGGCATGGTGAAGGGTTGGGAAGAGTCCTAGCAGGGCTAGGGCTCGAGTTCAGCGGCTGGGGAATAGCCCTCAAGAGTTAGGACTCCTCCCCCATGCACGCGCAAGGAGGCTACGGCTGGGGTGGCTCGCTGCTAGGGCAGGGATATTCGGGGCTGGTCCAATAGAGTCTAGGAGAGGTGGCTCAGGGAGGAGGCTGGACCTGGTGCAGACAGGACTCGAGGCGGCTCGAAGGTAGGCAAAGGGAGATGGGTAGTGATCGAAGGGCTGCGCATGCAGGGGTGCGTGCGACTTGGATCAGGGCTGGAAGTTCGGTGCTGGTCTAGGCTAGGTCGGTGAGGGTCCATGGGTGTTTAGGAGGATGATGGCTTGGTGGTTGATAAGCTAGAAAAGTCTTAGCTCGACTAGGACTCCAACGAATTCAAGGTGATGGGTCACGGGTTTCATGGCTTGGGCAGACCAGGCGTGGGTTAAATGCTGGTTAATGGGTTAGGTGTGTGCAGTAGGGTCCTTAAGTGGGCCGGTGAGGTGATGGCTTGAGGTGGCTCGACCATGATCCATGAAAATTGACTGTTGGCTCAGTACAATTTATGCATGGTTCGAACTAGGGCTAGGTGAAAGAAAAGGTTTCAAACCATGGTTCACGGTGGTCGGTTCATGGTTTAAGAGGGGATTTTAGGTATAAAAAGTATATGGTTAAAATTTGGGAAGAAAATATAAAAGTTTGAATTAATTTAGGAATTAAACGCTTCACGAATTAATAAATAGGAAATTAAATCGAAAGGCTCGAATTTAAACTAAATCAAAATATTAAAAAATAAATTTAAGCTTAAATAATTATTTGGGATGATCTAGAGTCAATAAAAGTAAGAAAAAGTTAAAATCGAGAAATTTATACTCCAATGGCAAAACAGTCATTTTACACTTGGGTAACACAAAGAGGCTTGGCAGTGTCCCGAAGGGACATAATGCATGTTAAATGATATATTATGATGAATTTGATGAAAATATGATATTTTATGATTTATGGTAAAGATATGCAAATTTCACTATTAAAATGCTATTTTTGGAAAGTCATGATATTTTATGATTAAAAAGGAAAAAAGAAAATTATTTTGAGGGATGTGAATTGACTGCGACAAGAAAAGATATGTGGCGGATACATTTTAAGAAAGAACTGTGAACTTACAAATTTGTGGAAATATCGTGAGGAAGAAGGTCCCAGAGGGAGCCTGTTTACGGGAAAAGGCCCTAAAAGGAGCCCGAATGATAAAAGGCTAGTCACTTTCAAAGATCAAACTTCACCCAAATGATAAAGGATTGAAAGCTTTACGATTTTACGATTTTATGATATACGATTTATTTATGCTTAAAATTATTTTAAATAAAAGTATGATTTTAATGCGTGTGCACAAGTATAAGTTTTATTTGCAACTCATGTTTAGAACGTGCTGAGTCTCTGAGTCATTAGACTCACTAGGTTTGAATGTTGCAGGTGTTAATGATATTGAGGGAGTCGCTAATGCTTGAGTGGATCGAGTTGGGCAGTACACTGCCGAGGGACATTTATTTCCGCATTAGCTTGATAGTTAAAAGATTTAAAGATTTTTGTTAAAGATTTTATTAGAGATTTTATGCTTTATTTTGAAGTTAATTTTGATCATGTTAAAGGTAGAAGTGGAATTTTGGTAATTGATGATTTTAGAGATTTTATGCACTTGAGATTTGAATTGTTAACTTAGTTTGATTTATGGAAATTAAGTTATTTAATTTATTGATTTTCGATTTTTAAGTGTTAAAAAAAATTTAGTAGGATTTTAAAGTTAAAAAGTAGTGGACGTTTCATCAACCAAAACTAAAACTTGCATTTTTCAAAAAAGCAATATGAACATCATAAACCTTCTCCAAAACCACTCCTTCGCATAAAATTAATAAAATATTTTAAGTAATGTAAAATCAATAACTGTACAGAAAAACTAGCAAGGTCCTTGGGTCAGTGCACCATAGTCCAGCCAGTTCAATTATCTAATCCTCATGTCTCAAAAGAAATATCCTCACCTGCATCATTCACACATAGTGAGTTTAATAACTCAGCAAGCATTATCCATAATCACAAGCAATACATACAAATCCACATGCAACCATGAAAAATAATTTAAATAAAATAGCTTTATCATGATGTTAGGATCGGTTGGATGTGATAAAGTGTTTAAAAGAGGGGTTGAATAAACACTTGACAATTTTCACAACTTTTCGATGGATGAATCAGTTTAGTGATAAAATGAATTCGCGAATCTTGTTGTCAATGTCAATCAGTTATCTTAATAAAAGTGCGGAAATAACTGAAAGACAAATAGAATAAAACTGATAATAAGCAAATCTATGGATGTTCGAAGATTTCAAACACTCCTATATCACCCCTTCTATCTGGAGGATGGGATATTTACTAAAAGACTTTGATCTATAAAATGCTTTGTACAAAATCACTTCAGTTTGGACTTAACAATTCAAAAATGAAACTCTTAGTATCAATAAAATTTTTATCAGTACTTAACTGATGTAATTTTTAAGCACAACTGATCTTACAATGATCGAATGAAACAATAATGAATATTTGTGCTTGAAGCTCAAAGTATAGCCTGAAAGCTATGGATATGTATAATAAGCGTGAGCATTTCTAAAATTGAGCTTTGAAAGAATGTTCGCAGAGTTTTTGTTAAACTTGTATAAATCAATGTAGCTTGGATAACCTTCGTTACTCTGCTTCAGCTGATCTTCTCGGCTACTTATAGGCTTTGATTCCAACGACAACAATGAATGCATTTTGAATCTTTATATCCGTTGAATAGCCATGTCAACATCCTTCTGACAATTGTACACTGTAGCTTTTTTGAAATGTGGCGTTCCCACTGCTTATGTACAAACTGTCGATTGTTGGCTACGTCTTAAACGATGACGTGTAAATCTAATAAAATCAGTTGACTTCTTTAGCCGATAGGATTAACTGATTAGTGTGTAACTGATCAGTCTCAACTGATTGTTGTGTGACTGATCAGTCTCAACTGATCGTTCACTTGACAACAAAGTTCAGTTAGCTTCGCTTAGTTCAGTTACCTAGAATTATATATATATTAATCTTCAGTTCGGACAACTATCAGTTTACGAATCTTAAATTCAGTTACCTTCAGTTTTCTTTATCGGTTGTTCAATCTTTTCACGCTTAATTTGTCAAACTCCGAAATTTAGTTACCAACAATTTCTCCCTTTTTGGTGTTTGAAAAAACTTAGAATATATGAACTGATCAAATTGAACTCTTGTAGATAAAATAATCTTTTATTGATAACTCTTTAAATGTACAGATTCATACAAATAATAAAAGAATAATAAAAGAATTTCTGAATAAAAGAATCTTTTTCAATATACAAATTCGTATAAAGAATAAAAAAATTATATAATCTTCTGAAAATCTACCAAAACTCTCGACTGAATAAAGAGGCCATCTTCTAACTGATCTAGACTTCTTCATTTCTTTGCTCTTTTATCAGGTGGTCCTTGATCGGTTAGTTGACTGGATCTTTTCTTGAATTTTTTTTGCTGCTATTCTTCCTCTTTTTTGTCAAACCCATCAACCTTGGATAATATGTGGACGTCTGAGACGACCATAGATATAGCATTCATCATCTGTTCCTGCATCAGATCCAATCTCTTGTTCATGCTGGTTTGTATAAAATCCATTCGATTTATCAACATGTCCTGAGTCTGAAAAAGTGCTGGAACTGTCGCTCTGTCCTTTTTCAACTGATCCAATTGGAGAAATAAGGAAGTGATATCCTTAGTAACCTGGTGGAGGCTCTTCATGGTATTCTCCTTTGCGGAATCAATATTCAAAGTGTGCAGCAATTGAGTTGACTTCATATGAGAAATAGTTGAAATTAAGTTGTGCAGACTGGACTGAATATCTTCTATCATAGTATCATTAGCCATTGGTATTTGAGGAGACAGGGCTTCAAATGATTATGATTTTTGCCCCTTGTCTTCTTCATTGAAAATTACCAAGGTCCTATCTGTTGATTCTGTCACAGCTGTAACTATTTCTGGAATAATTTCTTCAACTACCTCATGTTGAGGTTCTTGAAGTTCGGTGGAGGTCTGAGCAGCAGTAGAGCTGGTAGGCTCTTCAGTTGGTTTGTCAGATGACATTTCAGTTGGATCATCAGTTGGCTGCTTCAGTTGGTTCTAAGTACAACTGAGCCATGTCACCTTCAGTTTGAACTCCTTGTTCAGTTGTGGCAGATGACTGAACTGGTTCTACACTTTCTGGTATTACAGCCTCTGAGGCTGATTGTTCGGTATTGATTAGGTCTTCAACTGGTTCATCGGTTCTAGCATTCAGATGGGTGTCAGTGGCAACTGATTGTATTAATTCATCGATGTTTGCAAGTGACAGCTCAGCGTCAGAGTACAGTTGAAGACCTGCTGCAGGAGATTGAAGAGCAGAAGATGACGACTGAGCATCCTTGGAAGACAGGTCAATTGCTTTCTCAGATTTTTCAACAACTGCTTCCTTGGATGGCTCTGGCTAATGAGTTGAGGGTTCAGCCCGTTCTTTTGATGATTGACTTTGGGAATTAGCTGGTATAATCAATTCTTGTCCCATTTCCTAATATTTGATCTTCATCTGCAATGATATAAGATCCATGTCCAACTGATCAAAAACTGCTTTGTCATTGAAGGCAATTCGACTGGTAGGATCATAGTTCTTGCGTAGCTGAGATATGAATTGAGCTGGCTTTTTGACACGCATCAGATCAAAGAAGTAATTCCTCCTTTCCAGTGCTTGAGCAATTGAGGCTTCTTTAACTACCTTGAGGACTATTGTTTCCAAAGCGATGAATTTTTCCAAAACTAATTTCTTCTGCAATCGCTTGGCAAACACTTCAGTCCTGAATCTGACCCTTTCATTATATGCTTTCAACTTGGATTCAGAAAACTCATTGATTTCTTCCCATATTAAATCAATATGAGTCTGAATTGGGTTAGTTGGTTTGGGATATTCAATCATCTTGCCCTTAGCTTTTGGTTCAGAGAGGGCATGAGTAATGCTCAGCCCGAAAACGGTTGAATCTGCCTTCTCACGTATCACCAAGCCCTTCGGTGGGGCAAAAGGCAGTGTTGTTGGACCGGTGATAGTGATCAAAGGTGCTCTCACTCAAAATTGTTTTTGTTTATCACCAGATTCGATGATAGTTTTCATTGCGGGAGCAGTTGGAGGAGGTTGCTGAGGATCAGTTGAGGGAGCAACTAGAAATGCCATGATTGGTATTGCACTAATGGGCTGTTCAGCTCCAATTGGCTTCAATCTCTCAACTGGGATGGCTTCCTTAGCTGCAATAGGCTTGCTTTTCTTGTCCTTGGCTTTTTCAAGATTTTCGGAGAAAGAGTTTTCTCCAATTCAGTTTCACTGACAATCAATTTCCTCTTGATTGCCCTTTTGAATTCGCCAAGTCCTTGGTCTTCTTTACTGATTTGGGAGTTGCATGCGTCCCAATCTCCTTTTTTACTTTCAAAAACTGCTCGGGAGAGATGTTCAGCTTTTTCTTCGGTGGCTGAACATTCTTAGCGGTGAATACTTTGTATTTTGATGACTTCTCAGCCAAGTCATCTATCAAACCTTTGCTCTTCAAGATGAAGCTGATAGGCAAGGCATAGCCTTTGGATTGTTTGGTTGACTGAACCATATTTTTCGGATTGTTGAAAATAATGGCAGACCAGTTCAGTTTCCATCCATTTATCACAGCAGCCATAACTTGAAATTTCTCAAGGGTTAGGGCAGCAAAAAAACCTGCATTGGCTAGAATACCCTTGGCCACTATGTCTGCCAATAACTGATATTCATATTTGAGATCCTTCTTGGGACCAGATACTTTTACCTTCTTCCCATCAGCAGAGAGAAGCCTCAGCATCTCTTTAACATCAGCATCTTTCACTTCAGAGAAGTGATAAAGACCATCTGAAGGCAGTTGGAAAAAGGTTCTGAATGATTCTTCATCTAAAACCAGCAACTTACCGCTGACAGTGGTTGTGATTTTCCCTTCAGCAGAGATATAGCCATTGTCAAAGAATTCTTGAATCTCTTTATAATAGATTTCCTGAGTGGATGACCCAAGAAACTTCTTCAATCCAGCTGCTTCTAGCTTCAGAAAGACACTCCGAATGGATTCATCATTAATAGAGAGGACTGAATCAAAATCAATGGCCATAGCATTTAGAATGTAAGCGAAAATTTGGCATGCCATTTCTGAGTTGTTTTGAGGATCTGCGTAAGAGAAAAAACCTTGGTAGTTTGATATGCTCTGGAAGTTGAAATGCTCGTAAAGAAACTGAAATAAAGCGGGTTCATTTCTTATGTTGGTGATTGTTCGAATTTTTAGACACGTGTCAGTCCAAGATTAATTGAGTTAAAAACGTGTAAACGTGTAGTGTAAAAGTGAATGATAATTTGTTGGACTACGTGAGGCCACGTTACCAATCACTGTTCAAAGAAAGACACAATTAAATGCGTAATTTTAACAGTCACATCAGTTATTATGGAATTTTTATCGATATTCAGTTAACCTATATGATAAGATCAGTTAAGTCAATAACTGAGTGATCAGTTGAGAACTGAATCAGTTCAGTTGAGGATCAACTGAAAATTGTCTTATCAGTTAACCAATTCAAAATCGACATTCCCCCTAAATAAATGCATATAATAAAAAGAGTGAGAAAATCTCATTCTCGATGAGTTAATTGCATTCGTTTGACTTATGTATCTTCATCGTCTTCTGTTTCTTCAGTTAGAGTCGTCTATCTATAGATAAGATCAAACTTACCATATACAAAATATTTTAGCAGATAATATTGATCAAGTACAGATGGACAAAGAAAGCAGTTCCAAGAAGTCTAATCCTGCAGAGAAGCTGTCATCCGTGGAAACTTGGAAGAAAGATATCGAAAATTTTATCTTTGATAAAGTAATGTCCACCTGGACTAAGATTCATGATTTGCATACTATCCAAAAAGATAGATTAGTTGTCATTGATGATTAGAAGGCAACTGAAATCAAATATAAGTGCCGTCTGGACGTCATTCACTTTTCAGACCTTGTAACTTATGAAGGTCTCTACTATCTGATACTCAGCAAAGAGTATAGGATTCTGGACAAGATTGTCTTCACAGAAGATTTTTGAAAAATTTCCAAGGACATATCCATCACTCTCATAAATATTCCTTAGACGTAAACTTTTTCTCCTCGACTAATTTCTCAAATCGTTTTTAAAGCTTAGACGTACATCCCAGTTTTAACTCGTATTGACTCGAAACTTAACCAAACTTGAATCAAAGGTTAATAACACATAAATAAACCTTATTCAACCCAAATCAATCCACCTAACTCCCTCAGAATTGCCCTGCAAGCCTACTGAATTTCTGCCCTTTATTTTTGAAAACCCTAATCTAACTTGCCATGCATTCCTTCGCTCCTGGGCCTAAAGCAACTCGACCAGCCCCTAGTTGACCACCCTAGGACTCTACTGGACCCCTATGGACTCTACTGGACCGATCTTGAGAAGCCTAAACTGTAACGCCCTGAAAATTCGAAGGTCCACGCGAACCACATGCATGCAATTATTACATTCTTTGTGTATTTTAATTAAATGTTTTAATTGCATGAATTAATTATGTGGATGCATATTTGCATGTTTAAAAATATATTTTTCTACATGGTTACATTAAAATGTATTTTTAAAGGCTATTCAAGTTGCGATCGAGGAACGGAGTTCGATGGCTGAAAAAAATAGAAAATGTTTTTATTGGTTAATTATTTTTAATTATTCAAATAATGGGTGATGCTTTTTATTATTTTTGAAAATAAGGGTCTTTAGGTGATTTTATATGCCGGGACGTAAATTTTATCGGTGTTGGTTTTTCAACAAAAATGCGATCTTTTTGGCAACCCGGCTAGTAAATTCAAAATTTTATTTAAACAAAAACTTTGATAATATTTTATTAAATCCTAATTAAGACTAATAGGCCTAATTTAGTGGCTTAATAGGCCTAAGACTAGTTAGTAATTTAATTAGTATTTAATATACTAATCACCTAAAACCCTACACACATATTCACGCCTCCCACTTTTAAAAATTGAGAAACTCTCCCCAAAATCCCATCAACATACACGGCACACACCTTCATAAATTTTGTGGAGAAAAATCATGATTTGCAAGGAGGATTTCTAGCTGAAGGTCTTGCCCCGTTCTTCGTCGTAACATTTATTCGTGCGTTTAAAACGCAAAGGCACGCCATACATCTTTTCTCATCCATCATATCATAATATTGTGTTTCAAATATTGTATGCATGAAGAACATGAACTTATTTTTCTGTATTTTTGGATTTGTGGCATGCACAAGAGGTAAACTCATGATTTTATGATTTAAATTCATGTTTTATGTGATTCTAGAGGCTGCCATGATTAGGAAAAGTTTTAGTGGGTTTCCTGCATGTTTTATAGAGTCCAAAGACACCCCATACACGCTGCAAGGATAAGAGAAGCAAGCTGGTTCGAAAAATCTGTCATATGATCATAAGGTTCGGGTTTCACGAGGGAGGGGTTGGCTTGGTCTTGGCTTGGGCCAGGGCTCGGCCAGGGTCTGTCATGAGTCTAGGGTAGATTCATAGCCATGCTAGGGCTCGAACCATGGGCTGGGGAAGGAATCCTAGCTTGCTAGGACTCCCACCCGATAGTTGGTAAGCTTCGCGCAGAGTTCAGCGCTTGAGCAGGGTTAACTGGTTCGGTCTGGAGACTTTGGGATGGGCAAGGGCGTGACTTTAGAGTCCTAAGAGAGTGCACATCAGGTTGGTTCAGGGGTTGGGCTCGCGGATAGGGCCATGGAAGCTAAAAACTTAGAGTCCTTGCATAATGAAACTCTCGGCCAGCATAGTGGGGAGAGAGGGGCTCACGTTTTTGGGTTTTGGGGTGGTTTCTAAGTGATCTAAGGGTTCAGTAGGGTATTCTAGTGTGTTGGTCAGGTTTGGATCAACATGGTTCGGGGGTGACTCGAGAAAATCGAAAGATGTCTCGGGGTCGAAGTTTAGGTGTCATAATAGGGTTTCTAAACTAAAATAAATTGAAAAACGGCTCACGAGGGTCGAGTCGTGGTTCAAAATGGCTAAAATAATATAAAAAGGCTAAATTTTGTATTTATGAATTTTATATTAAAGTTTGAGATTTTCGGGATTAAAACACCGTCAAAACAATTAATTAAAGATAAATGAAAAAGTTTAATATTTAAGCTAAATAAAATTATGGGAAAATTAATTTAGGCAATAATTATTTGAGACATGTTAGAGTCAATGAATTCAATATAAAGTCAAAATCGAGGAATTTTACGTCTAGGGATAAAACGATCTTTTTACACCTAAAATTAGTAAACGTCATGGCAGTGCTCTAACTGCTATTTTTATGATATTATGATTATTTTTAAATGTTTATGAATTTTACATGATTAAATTATGATTTCTAAATGTCTATGGGATTTTTATGATTTAAGGAAGACATTTTAAAGACATGTTGCATGCTTGGTTTCAAAAACAAAAATGTTATGTTATGCATGATTTTATAAAGTGATGTGAATGTAAAGCGTTGAAGGAAGTGAAGTAATTGTGACTAATTCGATAATGTTAGAGATATCGTGAGGGCGACGGTCCCAGTGGGAGCCCGACGATCGTATTTCCATCATTACGAATATGAGGATATGAGGTAAAGGAAAGAATGAGAATATCGTGAGGGGAAAAGGCCCCAGAAAGAGCCCATTTATGGTAAAAGGCCTCAGAGGGAGCCCCGACGATCGTATTTCTATTTGAAATAGGATAGATAGGCCAAGGCTCAGTTGACGGGTGAGAGTGTTGCTGATGTCCCCGCTGCCCAGTACTATGGTTACATGTAGATGGATCCATCGACTTTTGAGGTTTAAGGAAAGTCACAATTAACGATCTGAATTCAACAAAGGAAAAGGAAAATGTTTATGATCATGTTAAAAGGCTTTATGTTATGTCATGTTGAGGAAAAAGGAAAAAGTTAAGGTTTATTTATGCATGTCATGAAATGTTATTTTTACGTAAAAGTATTTTAACTGTTGCATGTGGTTTTATACGTATTATTTGTTATAAAGATTATGGTGTCTTGGGTCTTTAGACTCACTAGGTGTGATGGATGCAGGTGAATTTGAGGGAGGTCTTGATGGATGATTTGACTGGACTGAAGGTGCACACAACCCGAGGACCAGCGCTTCTACTTTTCCGCATTTATGATATGATTCATGACTTACGTTAAAGATTTTAATACTATTTATTTATGATTTTGAGAGATTTTTGAGAGGTTTAGTATGGGCTATACTTTTCAAATTTATTGCCTTTGTGAGATTGATTCGGTCAGAGTTATTTCGAAGGGTATTATGATATTATGCTCTTGAATTATTATTCCAATTTAGAATCACAGATCCGTACAAGAAAGATATTTCAGAATGAAGACTATTCTATTACTGGAAATACAGTAAGTGACAGGGCCTCAAAGAGACTATCTGAAAGACAGAACTTGGCATGAGATTAAGATTTCAGAATGGAGTTATTGAGATGAGTTTTGATTTAAACTCTGTATACAATTCTTCTGATATATCTGAATTGATTACTTGTGATTTCGAGGACGAAATCATTTCTTAGAGGGGGAGAAATGTAAGGCTCGAGATTTATTAGTCTTCATTGATTTGATATTCGGAAGATATGAGTATGCATGACATGTAATGAGAAGCACTAAATGAGATCACGAAGTGTTGCATAAAGTCTAGACCGCACCCGCGCTACGAACAAGACCGCACCCGCGGTTGATGGACAGAGAGTTGGAGATTAATTACGGAAGTGACACCGCACCCACGGTGCTAGACAGACCGCACCCGCGGTGCTAGACAGACTGCACCCACGGTTCTGCTACAGTGAGGTCAGCGCACCCGCGGTGCAAGACAGAGCGCACCCGCGGTCGCTGTTTCTGAAATTTTGGATGATGATCAATATGCCTAGCGCACCCGCGGTGTGAGAAATACCGCACCCGCGGTGAAACGTGCAGTAAGCACATTTAGCCATGTGCCTTACATGCAATGTGATCTATATATATATATATATATATACCTGCATGCAAATTCATGAGAAGGAAGGGAGGAAAGAGCCGAGGAAGTGCAAAAAAAGAATTGAAATATTCTTACGCCTTTTGTGAGAAATCCGTCCGTCTGTTTTTGAATTCGACTTCAGTACTGTGTTCCTATCGACGCAGGCTACAACTGGACGTAAGTTTCGTTACGTTTAGACATGATTTGAAATTATGATATTGTCAGAATTGAATATGAATCAGATATAATGTTTCTGCTACAGTAGACATGGTATAACTGAAGTCAGATCAAAGAATAGACTATTTATGAAATTGTTATGAATTTCAGAGTTGAATTAGTTGAGATTCTATATCAGAGTTGTGTTATTATTCAGATTATGAGTTATACTGATACTGGTTATGAATTCTGGTATTATATCTGTGATGTTAAGATAGACGGGGTTATCGTGACTGTATTGTTATGCCGTCGAAACATTAGTAGAGTGACATTGATCAGATTCAGTAATGATTTCGATTGTATCATGATATCATTGATATGAATTAGATTGTACCTTTTTCAGATATGGATCAGATTATATACCGATTTGAGTATTGATCAGAACAGGTTTTGAATCGAATTATATACTGATATTGTATTTATACGATTGTCATTGCCAGGCTGGTTATGGACAGATTGGAATACAAGAATTCGTCTTCGTCAGACATGGAAGACAAAGGTATAATTCATGTTTTGTTTTGGGGGAGACACAACTCAAATGAGATTCAATTTGAGTTGCCCAACAAAATCACATACTAGGGTTGTTGTTTACCTTTTGATATAATTGATTTGTTTATAGAATTATATTCAAATCTCTTAATATTACGATGCCTTGTTTATAGATTTATATTCAAGCATTTGACCTAGGAGAGTCATTGGCAGACTTGCCAAACTAGATGTCCGGTGGTATCGACGCTTCGGATCAGATTCACTCCGATTGTAGACATTCGATACAGACATGACCGAAGTCTAGGAATAAGACGTACAGTTACCCCGATTGGGAGGGTAGGTGACAGACAGTGACGTCTTATTCACACCGGGATCCCTAGAGTTAGAGTCGAGTCGAGTCAAGATATGAATGGAATTGAGTTGCATGCTTATTTTATTTTGATTCCAGAGATTATGGAATCCATTGTTACTGCATGCTTATTTTGATTTGGTTTCCTAGACTATGAAACCTATTGTTATGAATTTTATGCATGATAATATGCTTTATGATTTATATTGTGTATATGCATGTATACATGTTTTATACTGAGATTTATTCTCACCGGAGTATCTGGCTGTTGTCTTGTTTTGTATGTGTGCATGACAACAGGTGGGACAGGATCGGGGTCAAGAAGATGATGAGAGAAGATGAGTTAGAGTGGTGATTCCGGACTTATTGTCGACTTGGTTTAATACTTGAAATTTAGTAGTTGAACCTTAGACTAGTTTGAATAATTGTTGTACATTATTGTACTTTTATACTGAGATGTATAATAGATTGATTCCATTACCTTCCGCATTTTAAAGAAAAAATTTTAGACCCTGTTTATCTTAATTGATAATTAAATCCCAAAGATGATTAAGAAGATGATTAGCGTCCGGGTCCCCACAGATTTTGTGACACAGTTGCCACGATCCTCCCGAGGTTGTGATGCGATTTGGGTTGTGATCGATCGATTTCCAAATCTGCATGTTTCATTCCATACAAGATGACGTACCGATATGATCAGATGGCCGATATCTATGTCAAGGAAGTGATTAGATTGCACGGAGTGCCGAAGTCGATTGTTTCATACCGTGATCCTCGGTTTACTTCGCACTTCTGGCAAAGCCTGCAGCAAGCTCTCGGTACGAAGTTACATCTGAGTACCGCATATCATCCACAGACTGACGGACAGTCAGAGCGTACAATCCAGACATTGGAAGATATGCTGAGAGCTGTAGTGCTTGATTTTAGCACTAATTGGCAAGATGCATTGCCTCTCTGTGAGTTTTCGTACAACAATAGCTATCAAACGAGTATTGAGATGGCGCCTTTTGAAGCGTTGTACGGAAAGAAGTGTCGATCCCCTCTTTATTGTGATGATATCTCTTAAGTTCCTGAGACTGGACCTGATATGATCAGAGATATGACTGAAAAAGTGAAATTGATTCAGAAGAAAATGAAGGCAGCTCAATACCGACAAGCCAAATATGCCAACCTTAGACGACGACCGTTGGTATTTGAGGTAGGAGACCGAGTATTCCTGAAGATTTCTCCTTTTAGAGGTGTGGTTAGATTTGGAAAGAAAGAGAAATTGTCTCCACAATATGTTGGTCCTTATGAGATTCTCGAAAAGATAGGAGATCGTGCCTATCGACTCGCCTTACCGCCTTCATTATCTGGAATACATGATGTTTTTCATGTATCTATGCTGCGGAAATACCTCCCTGATGATTCTCATGTTATTCAGCCAGACGAGACCGAGCTGGCTGAGACATTGAGTTATGTCGAGAAACCAATTCAAATTATCGATCGTAAAGAAAAACAACTTAGAACGAAGATTATTCCTCTTGTGAAAGTTCAATGGACTCGTCATGGCATTGAAGAAGCTACTTGGGAAACTGAATCAGATATGAGACAAGAATTCCCAACATTGTTTCACTGATGTAAATGTTTATTCGGTTTTAATTACATGCCTTCTTAATGATATGATTTGACTATCTGTGATTTCGAGGACGAAATCATATCTTAGGGGGGGGGAGAAATGTAATGCCCGAGAATTAATCACTGTTAATTAACGAGTATTGAGTTATAATTCAAGGTGATTTGTTGTGATGCTAGCATGTAATAAAACTCAATCTACCCCGCTCACGCGCTTCTATCCTAGTCTAAGGAACGTACAGCTCTGATACCACCTGGTGTGGGGATCCGGACGCTAACACATTCTTTCCAAACATCATTAGGATTAAATGGATCAATTAAATAATATGGGTCGTAAATTTTTTTTTTTAATTTTGAACACTTTATAAACAAGTGTACAATTTCTACAATAAGTTAGATCCCATCTCATTCAAATTAAAAGATCAAGTTTAATATCTACATCATGATCCAAAGTACTAGTCTTGTACAAAATAAATTCATAACAAACTAGAGTTCAACAACTACATAACACGTGTTGAAAGCCAATTCAACTTCTAAGCCCAGATCTCCACTCTAATCTCGATCGTTCATCCTCTTCTCGACCCTGATCCTGTCCCACCTGTTGTCATGCACACATACAAACACAACAACAGCTGGATAACTCCGGTAAGAAACATATTTCCCAGTATAAACAATGTATACATACATTTCATACAAACATCTACAAAAGCATATAACATTTGTAAAACAACATGTATCATAATCTAATAAACATAAATCGATACAAATCTGTAAATCAAACTCATGAACTCTTATTCTTTGACTCGATTCTTATCTAGGGATCCCGGTTGAATAAGAACGTAACAAGTCTCCCACCTACTCTTCCCAGCTAGATGGTGGTACGTTCTTATTCCCAGACATTGGCCCTCTATATCGAATCTCTACAATAGGAGTCGATCTACGCCTAAGCACATCGATATCCACCAAATGTCCAGTGACTTGGCACCTCTGCCAAAGACTCAATACATGCTTTGCTATAAATCAATAGACTAAGGATATCAATCTCATGAATTGCAAACATCAAAGCAATTACAATAAAGTATGTGGTTTTGGGAAACTCAAGCTATCTCTTACTCGAGTTGTATCTTCCCAGTTTAACATTGATTTATACCTTTCTTTTCATAAATCAATCTGGTCAACAAAATCAAATCTCAGTCTGGCTCTGTTCAGTCTTCGAAGCTTTCAATACCAAATCTGGAATGGTATTTCGAGAAGTACAATATTGCATACAACTCAAGGCAATACTGGACATGATCAAAACTAAATTTAATTCTAGTTTGACGGCATAACAGTACAATCTCAATATATCCAGCAACTCAATATCAATAGATATCAATCCCAACTCATAATCAATAACAAATACAAGATAGAATTCTCAAAATCTGCATAGTCTCAATCAACATAAGATGGAAATTGATAACAATTTCATACGGTGTCCGTTCTTCGATCCGATTTTGGTTATAAAATTATCACAAACTCAGGAACACATAATATAGATCAAATTATGATTCCTTCAATACCATATTTTCAAACCATGTTGAAAAGTAATAAAACTTACATCCCTTGAAGCTCTTGACTAGAGAAGCACATAACTCAACTCGGATCGAAATTTTGACAGATGGATCTAACACAAAATCAAATTTCTCAATATGAAAGTATGAGAATTTCTAAGAACTCTCGATTCTTTCCTCTGCACAATCTGAATTGGAATGAGGGATTGGTGAGGTTAATACATGTTCCCATGCATGGCAAGACAAGTGTCACAATTTCATACATAAGTGCTCACGCATATGCGCGCCATGTCCTCGCGCATATGCGCGAGACCTACTATCTCGGCATATGTCAAATCCATCTACTCGCGCATATGCGCGAGACCTACTGTCTCGGCACTTCTGCATTTCACATGCTCGCGCTTATGCGCGCCTAGTCTCGCGCATATGCGCGAGGTCTTCTGCCTCGGCACATAACAGCTCGCGCATATGCATACCTCGTCTTCGTGCATATGCGCGAGACCTTCTGGTCTCACACTTGCAACATGCTTTCCTCTTGTCTTTCTCGGGCTTTTCCTTCCATAATCAAGTCAATTCATCAATTAATAATTTTGG
Organism: Primulina tabacum; assembly: GCF_025594145.1. Lineage (NCBI taxonomy): Eukaryota > Viridiplantae > Streptophyta > Magnoliopsida > Lamiales > Gesneriaceae > Primulina > Primulina tabacum. The sequence continues at coordinate 22,824,348 of NC_134559.1, read as the reverse complement.
ATTACATTAATGAAATCTCTGGCCTTACAGACGTGGTCCAGGATAGCTCGAGTACGACTAATCATGGGCTAGGGGCCGATCGAATTAGTTGTGGTAAGACGGGCTCGGTTTTGTGGCGTTCGGGTGAAAGTTACTCAATAGCGTGCATGGGCTAGGGTTCACGGCTAAGTCCATCCATGAAGGTTCAAAGGTGGTCTAGCAGAGGTTGGTTCGAGTCTGCTCTGGGCTAGTTTGGAGTAGGGTAGAGTTTGGGTTTGAAAGTCAATTTGGGATTTTTCCCGTAGGGTGGGTGCTTATAGCGCCATGGATAGTCTGGTCTGGGCTGGTTTAAATTAGTGTAGAGTTTGGCTTTGAAAGTAGATTTTGGGATTTTTCTCGCAAGGTGGACGCCGCAGCGCTGACGCTTCGACGCTTGTAGCGCCGTGGCACTGCTACATGACGCCTAGGCTCTTAACCAGTGCCGCAACACTGCACTGCCAACGTCTAGGCACCGCAGCGCTGCACTGCCAGGGCCTAGGCGCTAGTACTATACGTGTATTGCGAGATTTTTGTGGAGATTGCTCGTTTTTGGGTTTCCAATAAGTTATACCAACATGTCCTTGGTTATAAATGGTTTAAGTTGAATCATATGGTGTTTGGTAAGGAGTCTCTGAACTATAGTTAACATTTCATCAAGTCTCGGGTTAATTCGGGTTAAACGGGACTCTGGTCTAAACCCTGAAAGGAAATATAGAGGTTAATGCATGGGTTCAGGATACATTTAAGGAAATGATTATAAGTCTGTTTAAGGAGTTTGATAAGTTTGAACGGGTCGAGTTGGTAGTCCTGGAAGTGCGGGGATAACTGTAAATGCATGTATAGAATGTATATGTTAATTATAAATATTAATTTTATGAAAATGCTGATAAATGTGTTGCATGCTTGCTTTTAAGAAAATGTATATATATGCATGAATTTTGCAAGTGATGAATATGATGACATGTTTTTGAAGGAGGTGAGTTGTTGTGACTAATACAAACATGAACAAAAACACGAACATGTAAGGCCAAGGCTCAGTGGATGGGTAAAGCTGTCGTTGATGTCCTCGTCGCCAGGTACCGCAGTTATACGTAGATGGATCCGTCCAACTAAAGCTGATACGAAATTCACAACTAATGACCTGAATTCCATTAATGAAAATAATATGTATATGATGACACGATATGACATGATTAGATATGTATATGTTTACATTTATGTGCATGTTTTGAAGTTCACGAAAGTTATTTTTTTCACAGTACTTTGCACTGTGTTGCATGATATGTATATGTACTTGTTATATCAGTTCAGGTGTGTTGAGTCTTTAGACTCACTAGGTGTGATTGATGCAGTTGATCATATGGTTGAGAAGACTGGAGGCGCTGAAAAGTGAGTAGGCTGAGCTGGTGGTGCACGTGAAACCCGATGACCTTGCATTTCATCCGCATAATATGATTATGAGATATGGGTTTAAGCAATATTTTTAAATGTTTTTGAATCTTGTTATACGCTGTTGATTCGTCAGACATTTTGTATATGTTCGAGATTAACTTTTAAAGCAGTAGACTAGAAGATTGATTTCACTTTAAGATTTATTTAACTACAGTTATTTTCATTCAGTGGTTGAACGACTTTTATTACGCATGGTTGACTATTTTTATCCGCATGTACGTGCATGGGTGTTTTCGAACATAGCTTTAAAAAAATATTTTATTAAAAATTTAAGTTGTAGATGTTTCAATTGGTATCAGAGCCTACCTCTTCTATTACGATGTGGTTCGGGGACAAACAAAGCAGAAGCTAGTGGGCATGTGAGGCCCGGGGCCGAAGAGGGTGGAGGGTGGTCGCCGGTGCCATGAGGTTGCACGGACAATGAGCGGCTCCTGGCAGGCTTCTAGACGAAGGGAACATGAATGAATCGATATTACACTGTTAGGAGAGGGATTCTAAAACTGTTCAGGTATGGAACTGTGCAATTGAGGAGGGCTTAAAAGATTTGATGGTACTTTTTATATCAAGAAGATGCATCTTCTTTTCGGGAGCTCATAACATAAGAACTCCAAAGTTAAGCATGCTTGACTTGGAGCAATTCTGGGATGTGACTCCCTAGAAAGTTTTTTGGGAGCGTTTGAGTGAAGACATAAGCACGCTGAAAAAACTCGTCTTGATACAGTGAGACAGTCGTTTAATCTTGGGCATTACAATATTACTCTTACTCACAGTTCTATCTTTAGAGTTATCAACGAAAGTGATTCTTAGTTTTTTGCTTTCAATTACTTCAGATAATAGCTTTCTATTTCGAGACGTATAATTTTGGCATTTACTGTCAAGGTACCAAGTTGAATCTTCGGCTATTTTTGTCCTTTTTACCTGTCATTAGCACAAAAAATATTATGTACCCATGTCCAGTTGGATCCAGCTAGATTAAACCTTTCGAGACCCACATTTGAATTACAATTATGGGCCTACCCATGTATGTGTCCAGAAAATCGTGCAATTTAATAAGGTTGTGTGATGTGCTATGTTGTGTTCTAAATCTAATCAAGTACTGGTTGGGCCTTCTATCTGTGCTATCCAGTCCCCATCAGGATTACTAATCCTTGTCTCACGAGGACTCTTAATTTTCATTAAATAAAATTCTCAATTATTATACCATGCACACATACAAACAAGACAACAGCCAGATAACTCCGGTGAGAATTACATTCCCAGTATAAACCAACGAAACATGCAGTTATATAAAAAATGTAAAAGCATGTAAAACATGTAACAGATGTCAGTAACATGCAACAAAATCAGAAACATAATCAATATAAACTGTCAATCATACTTGTGACTCCACATCTCAGACTAGACTCAATCCTAGTCTTGGGATCCCGGTTTCCAGACGTTGGTACTCCTATATCAACCAACAGTAATAGAAGAAATTCCGATTCTATCCACGATGATATAACCAAACATCCAGTGTCTTGACCTATCCGTCACAGACGTTGGCAATATCGCCAATACACTATCTTGTGACATCGTGCAAGGTGCCCGTGGCGATCACACCACTATCAGGCACTTCTGTCACAAGATCACTCGTCTAATACATGCTTACTATAAATCAATAGAGCAGCATACAAAATCAAATCAATGCATATAACAACAATAAGTATGTGATTTAGGGAAACTCAAGTATATCCTACTCGAGTCGATCTCCCAATACCACATTGACTTATACCTTTGTCTTCTTGATATGACGAAGTCGAAGTCTCGAAATCAAATCTGTCCATATCAAATCTGAAATGATAATATCGAATAGACTGTGTCAATGTATCACTCAATTCAAAACCTGTACTGATCAATACTCAAATCAATACATAATCTGATCAATGTCAACGACATACAACGTAATCTCAATCACTACTGAATCTGATTAAAATCAATCTACTGATGTCTCGACGGCATAACAATACGGTCTTGATAGCCCCGTCAATCTCAACATCACAGATATAATCATACAACTCATAATCGCTATCAATACGAATCATAATCTCAATTTTGTACAGTCTCACAATACCGGCAATACAATATCAGTATATTCGAATCAACAACTCATCTGATCCAAATCTGAATAATATCAATATACCCAGCGATACAGTATAAATCAGATATCAATTCCAACACCTCATAATTGATAACAACATAATTTTGATATCAAATCGGTATAACCACAATTGAATCAACTCTGAAAATTCATAACAATTGCATAAACAGTCTGTTCTTTAATCCAGTTTCGGTTATACGATGTCTATTGTCTCGAGAACACATATATGAATCATATTCAATTCCATGAACATCATATTTTCAAATCATCTCAAAACGTAAAAAAAACTTACGTCCTTGTGTAGCTCGTGTCGAGAGGAATACAGTACTGAACTCGGATTTTCAATCAGACGGACGGATTGCTCATAAATCAAATTTCTACAATTCAAGGAACTTTGAAGCTTTTCCAGGGAATTCCCTTCGTTTTCCTCCCTTGAATCTGAAGGAATTGCATCAGTTATATATATCAATGCATGCAAAGGACGTGTGGCTCATTCTTCAACACACACGTTTCATCACAGGTGCGCACATCTTTGGACCGCGGGTGCGCTCAGCGTACTGATCCACATCCATTTTTCATAAACAAGGACCGCGGGTGCGCTCACTTTTATACCGCGGGTGCGGTGGACTTTCTGCCCCAAAACCGCGGGTGCGGTGGCTTTTCTGGCGCGGGTGCGCTCAAGCTACTGTAAATTTCCAACATTTTATGATACACGACCGCGGGTGCGGTAAAGTTTATGGCGCGGGGGCGGTATCTCCTGCAATATACTTCATAATTTCATTTTTTTTATTTTTAAAATACTTTTCTCGGTTTCCCGATTGATCCTCTCATAATCCTTTCAACTCATCAATCACTAATTGCAGATTAACAGATAAAAATCTCGGGTATTACATTTCTCCCTCTCTAAGATACGATTTCGTCCCCGAAATCTCAGGTTATCATATCAGATGCAATTAAATCAAATGCAATAGACAAGCAGAAATAATAGAAGCTAAAACAAATACTCACATCAGCGAAATAATGCTGGGAATTCCTGTCTCCTGTCTAATTCAGTCTCCCAGATAGCTTCTTCAATGTCATGACGATTCCACTGAACTCTTCAGCAGTGGAATAGTCTCTGTTCTGAATTATCTGTTTTTCATGGATCTCTAACTTCAATCTGGAATAATAATTTAAGAAGTATGATCACATAATACCACTTGAAATAACTGATGATAGAACCAATCTCACAATACTGGCTATACAACATCCGTATATACCAATTAACAGCTCGTAACAAATCAATACTATCATCTCTTATTAATTTGATAATCTCAATCAGGGTTATATTCAATCTTCAACCTCAAATATCAACAGTCATCATCCGACGTTGACTTATTCCGTCTATTTATTCTGAGCTGTATTTATTCTCTTCTGAATCAGTTTCAATTTCTTTTTCATATTTCTGATCCTATCAAATCCAATCTCAGGTATCACCGAGATGTAATCCCCATACTAAGAAAATCTGTAGTTCTCACTGTACAATGCCTCGAATGATGCTATCTCGATACTTATCTGATAACTATCGTTATACGGTAATTTACAAGTAACAATAAATTCTGTCAACTACTGCTAAAATCCAGCACTACAGTTCCTGGATATTCTCCAGTATTAGGATAGATCGCTCCGACTATCCGTTGATCTATAAACGATAGGTGAAAGATCTTGTTGTATATTCTGCCAAAAGTACAAAATCAACCGAAAATCGTGGTATGATAAAATCAATTTTGGCCTTCAATGTAATTTGCCCACTTTTCTGACATACAACTCAGTCGTCTGATCATGTCTGTACATCTTCCTGTACAACATAATAGAGGCAGATTCGAGCAATCTGTTAATCATAATCACATCACAGCACAGTCTTGTCAAAATTTCAGTAGTATCGTCACACAATCCATAGAAATGTACTCCCATTTCTATTCAAGAAGCGATAATCTAGATAACCAATCTCCTGGTTTCTATCTTTCTGTCTTCATCTGTCGACGATTCAGACATTTCCGTACAAATTTTGCTACAACTGATCTCCTCTGTTTATATCAAAATTGTTCTTTTACGATTATGTTACGTATGTATTGAGAGATACTAAAACATCCTATACATGATTTTGTATGAATTACATTGATATATGCTTTATCTATTGGGTCTGTATTTACTGGAGTATTGATCTCTTTACCTTTTGGGGAGAGGATTTGATATCAGTGACATTCTGTGAAATATTGTATACTGCAGTAAGATGAGAATGAGATTGAGTTAGATTATGTTGTACTTGTATAGTATGATTCTGGCAGCATTATTGATATGGATATATTGAACAAGTACAGAGCTATTGTAGATTCTTACCAGGAGATGGTAAGATTCGGACCTGAAATGGCTGAAGAATGAATAATGTACGGTAAGGATTTTCGATTTTGAATTCCTTTCATTTCCGTATTAATTATAATTCGATGATTATCGAAAGGAATGGAATTATTCCTTATGCATTCAGATGATTACTGGAAATGAATATACCATGAGCTGATTGGTCAGTAGCAGGAGAATTGCTAAAGTCTTTCTAGATGAAATTCCGGATTTGCCTTATATCAGGGAGAGTGATTTCCGCCTTGATTTGATACCAGGTACTGGTTTTATTTTAGAAGTCCGTACAGAATGATACTGATTGATTTGAAAGAATTGAAATATCAGCTAGAAGATTTACTGACCGAAAATTACATCTGATTGTGTGTTTCTCTGTAAAATACTTCAGTTCTGATTATGGGTTGATGAATCCTGTATTCAGAGGTATTCAGATGATTTTATGCCGTTTATCTATGATATTTTGTGATATAATCGTGGCATATGACTGACTGAATCGAATATCTTGTATTGAAGGATCTGATAACTGAAATTATTGTATACAGAAATTGTTCAAATATGAATCTTGATTGAAACAGATTGTATTCCGAGTATGTGATATCCAAATATGGTATACCGATTGATATTAGCACAGCTGAGGCAGTGATCAGTGGCTGGGAATGACACCGAGTCAGAAATGTCAGAAATTTATTTTTTCATGAGTTTAGCAGATTATGATATGTGACTGTTGTTTTGAAATTGCTTACGAATTGTTATTGTTCTAAAACAGTATTTGAGACAGAGTATATTGTTTGGGGGGCATTACGTTCGAAAATAATATAGCAGTTGATCTAAACAACGTTGAAGATGTAATCAGTTAGTCAGATCGACAATATTGTCAGAAATTACGTTCTATGAGTTTATTAGATCAGTATAGATGATTGATATTTAGAATCTGAGCCGATATTGCTATTATTCTAAATCCGTATTTGATACAGATTGTGTACGTTGTTGAGATTATATACGGTTCAAGCCGAATCAGAGCTGATTTTGAAAGTTACAGCAGTTCAGAAGTTTGATCAGAATGTTCAGAACTTGATTTTACACATGCACATTTAATAAACGTATAAACATATTAATTAAATTAAATAACCATTATTTAATTTATATAATTAATTCATTAATCAATTAATTCTAGAACCCTCTATAACAATTTATGAGAATTTGTACATATAAGTAGTCACCACTACTAGTACCATCATTTAATCGCTAAATTCTAAATTCACTACGTAAATGATACTGAACTCATTATAACCCCTATCGATTGTCCGCAGCGTCGATGTATCAAGGATATAAGTTTTGTTCATTTAATGAAAATACAAAATTTCTATGATCAAAAATTTCATCTACAATATTGGGCAGCTGCCATTTTAGTGAACTTGAAACGTCTGCTATTCGTTTTGCTTAAAACGTACTAGAACTTTTTATTTTTTTTTCAAACCTCACATAGCATCGGCCGAACCATATAACTTATATAAAATATTTTTGACATCATTTTAAAATAAAACAACCAACTAACATTTTAATAAATCTAAAAATAACATTTGAAAAGTATAGCACATACAATAACCCCTCAAAAACCACTCATAAATAATCGTCGTAAAAATATCTTTAACATAATTTAAAATCATAAATCATATACTAGTGCGGAAACTAGCGTCGGTCCTCGGGTTATGTGCACCTTCGATCCAGTAAAGTCAACCATCAAGACCTCCATTATCATAATTAGCATAATCACTGCATCGATCACACCTAGTGAGTCTAAAGACTCAACAAACCATAATCTTGATAACAAATAATACATATACAAATCACATGCAACAGTGAAAATTACTTGTACTTAAAATATCGTTTTCCTGAAGATGCATAAAATTTAACCATAAACGTTTTAAAAAAACCTTTTCATGATGCATAAACTTTTAAAATAAACATTTTCATAATGATGCATCAACTTTAAACATAGACATTTTCATAAACATTTTCGTAAACCTTTTCATATTATACTCAACATATTCATATGAACATGCATAACATAAACCTCAACATTTTTCATTTTTCTCATTTCATAACATAAATCCTTTCATCATGAGCATATGCATATTTCATTTTTATTGAATTCAGATCGTTAATTGTGACTTTCCTCAAACATCAAAAAGTCGATGGATCCATCTACATGAAACCACAGTACTGGGCGGTGGAGGACACCAGCAACACTCTCACCGGTCCGGTCAACTGGGCCCTAGCCTATCCTCATCGAATGGAAATACGATCATCGGGGCTCCCTCGGGGGCCTAATCCCATAGACGGTCTCTCTCTGGGGCATTTTCCCACGCTTGGGTTCCCTCTGGGGCCTTCTCCCGAAAATGGGCTCCCTCTGGGGCCTTTTCCCCTCACAATATTCTCATTCTTGCCTCAAGTCCTCATATACTCAATAGTCACAAATATTTCACTTCCTTCAACGTTTTACATTTTCATCACTTTATAAATCTTGCATTTAATATCCTTTTCCTTTTAAAAACAAACATGCAACATATCTTTTAAAGTTATCGTTTTATCATAAAAATCCATAATCGTTTAAGATAAACATTTTTAACATATTAAAAATTCATAACATTTAAAATGACATTTTAACATCATAAACCTTTAAAATAACATTTTGACATGTTAAATCATAAACATTTAAAATAAACATTTTGACATAAAAATCCCTAAACATATAAAATTTCATAAATATTTAAAATAATCCTTTTAACATATAAAATTTCATAAACATCCATAACCATTGAAAATAATCATATTAGCACAAAAAACAACATTCAAGGCATTGCCATGACGTTTACTAATTTCTAGGTCTAAAATGACTGTTTTACCCCTGGACGTAAAATTTCACGTTTATGACATTTTCTTAATTTCATTGACTCTAACAAGTCCCAAATAATTATTTAAGCTTTTCTCATAATTTTATTTAACTTAAATCGAGGACTTTTAAATTAATCTTTAAATGTAACATATTAATGCGTTTTAATCCCGAATTAAACCAAACCTTAATATAAAATTCCCAAAATAAAAAATTAGACTTTTAATAATTATTTGAGCTTAAATATAATTTTCAATAATTTTATAAAGCTTAAAACTAGGCATTTCAATTAATTCGTTAATTAGCGTTTCGTACGGCGATTAAATTCCATATAAATCCAAAACTCATTATATTGATCCCAAATTTTAAACATAGCATTTTTATTATTTATTCTACCCTTCCAAGTCATGAGCCACACCCGTGGACCCATGGATTCAATTTTAGTTCTTAAAATCTCGAAATTGACACCTTTACGAACCACCCGAGCCATCTCCCAATTTACTCGAGCCACGCCCGAGCCACCTTGAGCCAAAACTTATCCAACCCATCTAGGGACCCTCATGACCAAGCCCAAGCCCCTGACCAGCCCCTTAAACCCACGAAAGGCCTGCTGTCATTGAACCCGATTGCATGTGGGTGTGTGTGCGAGTCTCCTTGTGTGTCTTGGACTCCTAACCCAACTAGGACTCTCCCAGCCAAGCCACCACCAAGCCCACCTGACCCTAACCAACCTTGGACCATGGCGAGACCCTACCCAGACCTGCCCAACCCATAGAACCCCAAGCACGGAACTCTGAACCAGATGACAGCAACCTGCGCACTTGATGGCTTCTCCTCACGGTTTCATGTTCTTGCTCGGCCCTACTGGAACCAAACCATACCAGCCCCTAGCGCAGCCCTTTTGCACCCTCCTAGGACCCTAAGGACCTAGCCTAGCCCAGCCCAGCCCAAAGCCCCTGACCGAGCCACAAACCCTGCACGATTGCTGAGCTCTGCGCTGCTTTCCCTATGCTCTCGGATGGGAGTCCTAGCTTGCTAGGACTCCCCCCCAGCCCTCTGGACTCGAGTCCTAGCGTGGCTAGGACTCTCTCCCTGACTCATCCACGCCCCTAGCTAGCCCCTGGTCCCAGCCAAAGCCAGCCAAGCCCTCAATCCCAATAAAACCGAGCCATACAAACACCAACTAGAAAGTTGGCCCCAGCTTGTTCTCTCGTGCATGTTCAGCCTGTTTGCGCGTGTCCTATGCCATTAAACTCGTGTAAAATATGCCTTATATCATCCTAATTCATGGCAGCCCCTTTGACAACATAACAAACATGTTTTGGATAAAAAAATCAAGAGTTTAGGACACATATATGTATAGTTACGAAAATTGTGAATTGTGTGACATGTTTTAATGAAAAAAATCATTAAATAAAATACTATGGTGTGATAGATGTTTGAAGAAAAGAATATGGCGTGCCTTTGACCGTTGACGATTGCGAAGAACGGCGACGACGACCTTGGCTTGAATTTCCTAAGCCAAATTTTCAACTTTTTCCTTCAATTTAATGTGTGTGCCGTGTAATTTTCTAGTGGAGAGAATTTTGATTGCATTGGGGAGGTGGGGCGTGTGATGAGTAGGGTTATGGGGTCAAAATTGCATATTAAATAGTTAATTAGACACTAATCAAATCCTTGGCCCATTAACCATGTTAATTAGGCCCATTTAGCCCATTAGTTTTAATTAAAATATTAAAAATAATTTTGTTTAATAAAGTTTGTGAATTTATTAGCTGGGTTGCCAAAACGTTTGTATTTTTGTTGAAAAATCAACACCGATAAAATTTACGTTCCGGCGTATAAAATCACCTCAAACTCCTTATTTTCAAAAGTAAGAAAAAGCATCATTTAGAAATTAAGCTAACTTCTATTTAGAAATTAAGCTAACTTCTATTTATTCCATCTTATAGAATAAACTTATTAACTTCTTTATAAGCATCTCGTTTTATCTCCATTAAATTATATCCTCCAAATTCAAATTCTTAAACTTTGAATTTCTCAACGAAAATACAGAATCCGATACTTGTGTGACTCTCAATGATTAAGGGATACAGCTAGATGTGGGTTCACGACTCTATCTGATTCAGTGCAGCAACCCTATGAATCTCCAATGGCCAGTGTAGTAACCCTTTCTCCATTGCCCATCCTCAAAAAGGTCTCACCTTCCCGCATCCTTCTAGTTCTTGTCATCGCCTACAAATTATTGCATACATGAGATCTACATCCCGTATCCAATACCCAAGAAGTTGAATTAATTTAGACATTATTTAAAACATACCGTTTCCACAACCCTTCCCAGCAAAATACTCCTAGCAATTGCACTTCCAGTGTACAGGCTTCTTGCAACGGAAGTAAATGTCTTATAATTTCTCAAGCTTTTCGGGCCCTTTAGAATTGTTTGCAGCTTGCTTCTTGTTTTTCTTGGAAGGAAGAGAAGGCTTATTACTCTTCCCTTTTATCCCTTTCTTCGTCCCAAACAAAGATCCCACGAAGAAACTTGGTTTTTCCTTCTTGATGGTGGCTTTTTAACTAGTCATCATGTTGCCCAACTCTTAAGGCTGGCCTCCAAATTGTACATGTTGAAGTTCAACACAAACCCATCAAACAATGATGACAGTGATAGCAGTAGAATGACTATGGACAATTAATTGGGAATAACAAAGTCCAAGCCCACTAACTTTTTAATGATATGAATCCTCGTATGAAGGAAAAACAAATACGATTAATTGGAATCGCGCCCTCAGTTCATTAACATTTAAAGGATCCGTGTCATGTCACGACCTTTTGAATCAAGTATTGCGTGATATTCACCTCTAAACTATGAAAAGCATAGCAACAAATAATCACAAGAAAACAATCGGCACTCGAACGGACCTTCAAAGAACTCGTCTTTGACAATCCGCGTAAGAAAAATCGACAAACGCCACAAAGTATAAACTTTGATAAGTTTGATTTTGAACAAAGAAAAAGCTTCCACGATTGCATCATTCTCCCCTTCTTGAAAAGGATTTGTCCTCAAATCTTGTTCATCACCTACATCAAACAACGAAAGATCACTAACATTAAAACTAGAACTCACATTATACTCAACTGGTAGATCGAATTTGTAGGCGTTGTCATTGATCCTTTTAAGGACTTGAAATGGTCCATCACCCCTAGGCAGCAGCTTTGAACGTTTTTTCTCGGGGATGCTTTCCTTCCGCAAATGTAGCCATACCTAATCACCCTTTTCAACTACCAACTTCCTCTTCCCCTTGTTGGCCTGCTTGGCATATTGCTCATTTTTCTTCTCAATGTTCACCTTGGCCTTTTCATGCAAACCCCTAACAAATTCAGCCTTTTTTGCCATCCATGTTTAACCTTTCACTAATAGATAAAGACATCAAATCTAACGGAGTCAACGGATTAAAACCATACACAATTTCAAATGGTGAATAATTTGTAGTAGAATGTACGTTATAAGCAAACTCAACAAATGGTAAACAATCTTCCCAATTCTTTAAGTTCTTTTTAAGAATAAAACGTAATAAATTTCCTAACATGTAAGGCTCGAGATTTATTAGTCTTCATTGATGTGATATTCGGAAGATATGAGTATGCATGACATGTAACGAGAAGCACTAAATGAGATTATGAAGTGGTGCATGAAATCTAGACAGCACCCGCGGTGCTGCTACAGTGAGGTCAGCGCACCCGCGTTACAGGACTGAGCGCACCCGCGGTCGAAGCTTTCGGAAAAGTTGATGTATATCATTACACTGAGCGCACCCGCGGTTATTGAATGAGCGCACCCGCGGTGTGACGTGCAGCATGAAAAATAAGCCACGTTTCCTGGTGTTGCATGCAATATATATATAGATATACAATCGATTCATTCTTCACAATTCAGAGAGGAATCAAGAAAAGGCTCCGAGGAAGGATTTAAATTTGTGATTGAAGATTTTGGAGATCCATCCGTCCGATTGTGAATCCGACTTCAATACTGTGTTCCTATCGACGCAGGCTACAACTAGACGTAAGTTTCGTTACGTTTAGACATGATGTGAATTTATGATATTGTCAGAATTGAATATGAATCAGATATGATGTTTCTACTACAGTAGACATTGTATAGTTGGAGTCAGATTAAAGAATAGACTGTTTATACAATTGTTATGATTTTCGAAAGATATTGATCGAGATTTGATATCAGAGTTGTGTTGTTACTGATCTTAAGTGTACAGATATTTAGATTATGAATTCTGATATTATATCTGTGATGTTGAGATTGACGGGGAGATCGAAACTGTATTTTTATGCCGTCGAAACATCAGTTGATTTAGAGTGATCAGGATTCAGTAATGATTTCTATGATATCGTTGATATGAATTAGATTCTACCTTGTTCAGATATGGATCAGATTATATACTGATTTGAGTATTGATCAGAACAGGTTTTGAATCGAATTATATACTGATATTGTATTTATGCGATTGTCATTGCCAGACTGGGTATGGAAAGATTGGAATACAAGACTTTATCTTCGTCAGACCGGGAAGACAAAGGTATAATTCATGTGAATTCGGGAGATACGACTCGAATCAGACTTAGTTGGAGTTTCCCTAAATCACATACTAGATTTATTAATTATATTTGATGATGATTATGTCTTGTTTATAGATTTATATTCAAGCATTGAGATAGGAAAGTCATTGGCAGACTTGCCAAACTAGATGTTCGGTGGTATCGACGCTTCGGATCAGATTCACTCCGATTGTAGACATTCGATACAGATATGACCGAAGTCTAGGAATAAGACGTACAGTTACCCCGATTGGGAGGGTAGGTGACAGACAGTGACGACTTATTCACACCGGGATCCCTAGAGTTAGAGTCGAGTCGAGTCAAGATATGAATTGAATTGAGTTGCATGCTTATTTGAATTTGATTTCAGAGATTATGGAATCCATTGTTACTGCATGCTTATTTTTATTGGGTTTCCTAGACTATGAAACCTATTGTTATGAATTTTATGCATGATAATATGCTTTATGATTTATATTGTGTATATTCATGTATACATGTTTTATACTGGGATTTATTCTAACCGGAGTATCCGGCTGTTGTCTTGTTTTGTATGTGTGCATGACAACAGGTGGAACAGGATCGGGGTCAAGAAGATGATGAGAGGAGATGAGTTAGAGTGGTGATTCCGGACTTATTGTCGACTTGGTTTAATACTTGAAATTTAGTAGTTGAACCTTAGCCTTGTTTGAATAATTGTTGTTCATTATTGTACTTTTATACTGAGATGTATAATAGATTGATTCCATTACCTTCCGCATTTTAAAGAAAAAATTTTAGACCCTGTTTATCTTAATTGATAATTAAATCCCAAAGATGATTAAGATGATGATTAGCGTCCAGGTCCCCACAACAGGTGGTATCAGAGCTGATAGATCCTTTAGACTGAGATAGAAGAAAATGAGCGGGGTAGATAGATTGAGTTTTCTTTCCTTGCATGTGATTGCTAGCATGAGACTTATTTTGATGTTGATTTACATAGTGTGTGCTAGCATGACAGTATGCCTTACTGCTTTGAAATACATGTTTACCTGATTATCTGATTTGAATTGGTAATATGTATTATTGAGTATGAATCAGATCTGATTCATGAACAGCAGTAAGATGATCAGAGAAAGATTGGAACAGATTTGTAGTATTTGAGTACTAATGTTTTGATAAGCAGATATACCTCCACGGAGAATTCCAGAAAGGGGTAGTACTTCGACTGAACAGATAGATGTATCAGAAACTCAGATGGAAATACACTTGGAAGAATTTCAGTTATTTCAGCCGCCGATTCTGAGTGGTATCGAGACGTCTGAAGAGTGTGAGAACTGGTTTGATGATATAGAAATACTGTTTGATTTACTTGATTATTCAGATGAGCAGAGAATTAAACTGATATTCCACCAGTTACGAGAGAATGCCAGAAGTTGGTGGATTACAAGTAAAAGAATGCTAGAACAGAGAGGTACATTGATTTCTTGGGAAATATTCAGAACTGAATTTTATCGAAGATTTTTCTCAGTTTCGTACCGGGAGGAAGAAAGCAGAATTTGAGAATTTGAGACAAGGCCAACTGAATATTGAAGAATATGTTGCGAAATTCTCTATTCTACTGCGTTTCGCTCCTAATGTAATTGGGAATGATGAAGCTGTAGCGGATCAGTTCATCAGAGGATTGAACTCGGAGATGGTTGCATTGATGAATATGCAGCGACCTTATCATTTTGCTGATGCCTTGAGTAAAGCGAAGAGAGCGGAGACGAGTCTGATTAGACAACTAAAAAGGGTGTGTGAGATACAACCTCAGACACAGCAATCCCTTCTTAGATTTGATAAAGGCAGTACGAGTGGAAAGCAAGATTTGCTGAAAGCTCGAAAGAAACCATTCAAGAAGTTAGGAAGCGGACTGAGCGGTTCAACTAGCTCCAGTGGTTCCAGCCCAAGTTATACTGGAGTGTATTGCAGGATTTGCGGAGGGAGACATTCCACAGAGCAATGCCAGGGAGTGACTGGTAGTTGCCATATTTGTAGACAGCCGGGACACTTTGCTAGAGTTTGTCCTCCGAGAAATTCTCTAAGAGTTTAGGGAGCAGAAGACCGAGGAACAAACACAGGACACACCTGATGATAGAGTGGCCGGTACTATTTTTTTATGATTATATTGCATATGTATTGATATATACTAATGCATTCCCTATGATTACCTTTGACTGAGTTGCATTGAGATATGCTGTACCTGTTGAGTCTGATTGTACTGTAGTATTGATTCCCTTACTTGTTGGGAAAGAAAGATTGATATCAGAAATTTCTGTGAAATATTGTATACTACAGTAAGATGAGAATGAGGTCGAGTTAGATTATGATGTACTTGTATTTCTGAATTGACCGCATTATTGATATTAATATACTGAACAAGTACAGAACTATTGTAGATTCCTGTCAGAAAAATATAAGATTCAGACCAGATAGGAATGATGAGTAGAAATTCCTCGGTAAGGATTCTAGATTTAGAATTCCTTTGATATCTGTATTGTCTATGACTCGATTGATACAGAAAGGAGCAGATGGTATCCTTATGTATTCAGTAGATGTACTGAAATCGAGCCTAACATTGGCAGACTTGCCAATAATGTACGAGTTGGCTGATAATTGCCAGATAAGATTTCAGATTTGCTTTATATCAGAAAGATAGATTTCAGAATTGAATTGATACCAGGTACTGGTTGTGTTTTAGAATTCAGTACAGAATGATATTGAATGTACAGAATGACATTGAAAGAATTGAAAGATCAGTAGAAGAGTACCGACCAGGAGTTACATCTGATTTCATGTTTCTCTTTGGCATATTTCAGTATGTTCAGAGATATTCTGATGATTTCATGCTTGTTGTATCTATGATAGCTTGATATACTTACAGCATTTGATTGACTGAATCGAATCTCTGAAGATTGTATTGAATACTCTGAGAACTGTGATTATTGTATACAGAAATTATTCAGATATAAAATCTGCTTGAAACAGATTGTATTCAGAATATGCGATATCTGAAGTTAGTATACCTATTGATTTTGACACAGTTGAGATCATGATCAGTAGATAAGAATAATACCGATATCAGACAGAGCAGAAATGTCATAAATTTATTTTAGTCTGAATTGACAGATTTTTGTATACGATTGTTGTTTTGTGTCTGCCTGAGTATTGTTATTGTTCTAACACAATATTTGAGACAGCTTATATTGTCTGAGGACATATTATATTTGCAGATGATATATAGCAGTTGATCAAAACGACATGAAGACGTGATTGATTAGTGAGAATTGACAATATTGCCAGGAATTGCCGTTTTATGAGTTTACTAAACTCACTAGATCAATATAGATTATTGATATTATTCTAATTTGATAGTACTGTTATTCTGAGTCAGTGTTTGATATAGATTATTCAAACAGAATCAGAGCTGAATTCGAGAATTTGAGTAGATCAGAAATATAATCAGAATGTTCAGAGCTTAATTTCGATAATCAGAACAGAGCATCGATCAGAGTGACAGATATATGATTGTACGGTATGAGAATGATTATCTTATGATGTCAAATGTTTCAGAATTGTACAACAGAATTTGATATCGATAGTCAGAACCGAATACCAGGTAGGTATTTTTCTTTAATTTATATTATTAACTAATTGTTTATACCAAATAGTTCGAATTGGAAATGACAGATAGGGTCAGAAGCGCACAGAAATAGATTCAGTAGTCATTCCGGTAACAGAAAGTATATGATAATTCGAACAGATAGTTTTGATATAGACCGGGTATTAAATCAGTTATGGCAGAATTTATGCTGAAATGTTGGCAGAATTGTACTGAAATGTCTGAACCGCCAATAAATGAAGATAGAAATATAGAGATCAGAAGATTTATTACAGAATTTGTATATTCTTGACTAGACATGGGGAGTATATTTCGATGAAATTCGTAATGAAATTACTGCAATACTTTCCAGATTGTGATATGATATGATTGTGATTGACAGATTGTTCAATCTATATCTATTAGTTTGTACAAGATGACGTACAAACATGACCAAATGACACAGATCGATGTCAAAGAAAGGGTCAGATTGATCAGAATGTGGAACTAGACTATATCAGATTGTGATTTTGATTGAGTTTGTAATTGTGGTAGAATATACCATGAACTCATTCATATATTATCCACCGACTGATAGATAGCCAGAGTGTACTATCCGGATATTGAGAGATATCCAGGAAGTGGCAGTGCTGGATGCTAGCACCAGTTGATATGACATATTGTCACTGTGTGAATTATTTTACGATCATCGTTATCAGATAACCAGATGGATAATGAAATAGTTACAGATGATATATTGTACAGTGAGTACTGCAGATTTCTTTGGTATAAGAATAATATCTCGGAGATACCTGAGATAAGATTTGATACGGTCAGAGATATGACAAAGGAAATGTAGCTAATTCAGAAGAAAATGAAGATAGCTCAGACCAGACAAACTTAATACGCCAACGTCGGATGATGACGATTTGTATTTGGGGCCAAAGATTTAATATATCCTTGACTGGGATAAACAGATTTGATATCAACGAATGATATTGATTTGGTATGAGCTGTTGATTGGTATATACAGATGTTGTATAGCCCCAGTATTGTGAGATTAATTCAGTCAGAGTTATTTCAAAGGGTAGTATGATATTATGCTCTTGAATTATTATTCCAATTTAGAATCACAGATCCGTACAAGAAAGATATTTTAAGAATGAAGACTATTCTATTAATGAAAATACAGTAAGTGACAGGGCCTCAAAGAGACTATCTGAAAGACAGAACTTGTCATATGATTAAGATTTCAGAATGGATTCATTGAGATGAATTTTGATTTAAACTATGTATACATTTCTTCTGATAAATCTGAATTGATTACTTGTGATTTCGAGGACGAAATCATTTCTTAGAGGGGGAGAAATGTAAGGCTCGAGATTTATTAGTCTTCATTGATGTGATATTCGGAAGATATGAGTATGCATGACATGTAATGAGAAGCACTAAATGAGATTATGAAGTGGTGCATGAAATCTAGACCGCACCCGCGCTACGAACAAGACCGCACCCGCGGTGCTAGATAGACCGCACCCGCGGTGCTGCTACAGTGAGGTCAGCGCACCCGCGTTACAGGACTGAGCGCACCCGCGGTCGAAGCTTTCGGAAAAGTTGATGTATATCATTACAGTGAGCGCACCCGCGGTTATTGAATGAGCGCACCCGCGGTGTGACGTACAGCATGAAAAATAAGCCACGTTTCCTGGTGTTGCATGCAGTATATATATAGATATACAATCGATTCATTCTTCACAATTTAGAGAGGAATCAAGAAAAGGCTCCGAGGAAGGATTTCAATTTGTGATTGAAGATTTTGGAGATCCATTCGTCCGATTGTGAATCCGACTTCAATACTGTGTTCCTATCGACGCAGGCTACAACTGGACGTAAGTTTCGTTACGTTTAGACATGATGTGAATTTATGATATTGTCAGAATTGAATATGAATCAGATATGATGTTTCTACTACAGTAGACATTGTATAACTGAAGTCAGATTAAAGAATAGACTCTTTATACAATTGTTATGATTTTCGAAAGATATTGATCGAAATTTGATATCAGAGTTGTGTTGTTACTGATCTTAAGTGTACAGATATTTAGATTATGAATTATAATATTATATCTGTGATGTTGAGATTGACGGGGAGATCGAAACTGTATAGTTATGCCGTCGAAACATAAGTTGATTTAGAGTGAACAGGATTCAGTAATGATTTCTATGATATCGTTGATATGAATTAGATTGTACCTTGTTCAGATATGGATCAGATTATATACTGATTTGAGTATTGATCAGAACAGGTTTTGAATCGAATTATATACTGATATTGTATTTATGCGATTTTCATTGCCAGACTGGGTATGGACAGATTGGAATACAAGACTTCATCTTCGTCAGACCGGGAAGACAAAGGTATATATAATTCATGTGAATTCGGGAGATACGACTCGAATCAGACTTGGTTGGAGTTTTCCTAAATCACATACTAGATTTATTAATTATATTTGATGATGATTATGTCTTGTTTATAGATTTATATTCAAGCATTGAGATAGGAAAGTCATTGGCAGACTTGCCAAACTAGATGTTCGGTGGTATCGACGCTTCGGATCAGATTCACTCCGATTGTAGACATTCGATACAGATATGACCGAAGTCTAGGAATAAGACGTACAGTTACCCCGATTGGGAGGGTAGGTGACAGACAATGATTTCTTATTCACACCGGGATCCCTAGAGTTAGAGTCGAGTCGAGTCAAGATATGAATTGAATTGAGTTGCATGCTTATTTGATTTTGATTTCAGAGATTATGGAATCTATTGTTACTGCATGCTTATTTTTATTGGGTTTCCTAGACTATAAAACCTATTGTTATGAATTTTATGCATGATAATATGCATTATGATTTATATTGTGCATATGCATGTATACATATTTTATACTGGGATTTATTCTCACCGGAGTATCCGGCTGTTGTCTTGTTTTGTATGTGTGCATGACAACAGGTGGGACAGGATCGGGGTCAAGAAGATGATGAGAGAAGATGAGTTAGAGTGGTGATTCCGGACTTATTGTCGACTTGGTTTAATACTTGAAATTTAGTAGTTGAACCTTAGCCTAGTTTGAATAATTGTTGTACATTATTGTACTTTTATACTGAGATGTATAATAGATTGATTCCATTACCTTCTGCATTTTAAAGAAAAAATTTTAGACCCTGTTTATCTTAATTGATAATTAAATCCCAAAGATGATTAAGATGATGATTAGCGTCCGGGTCCCCACATAACATCCTATTAACAACCTCAGTTTGATGATGACAAGTCGTAGAAACAATAATTTAGTGCCAAGTTTAGCCTACAACGTTTTCCAGAAATAACTCAAAACTTAACATCACGATCAGAAACAATAGTCCTAGGCATTCCATGCAACCTAACGACTTCTCTAAAAAACAAATCCGCAGTGTTAAAGGCATCATCGGTTTTATTACAAGCAATAAAATATGACATCTTAGAAAATCTATCAACAACAACAAATATTGAATCCCTCCCCTTCCTAGTCTTAGGAAAATCCAAAACAAAATCCATAGAAACATCAACCCAAGGTTCACTAGGGACGGGAAGTCGTGTATACAATCCATGTGATTGTGTTCTAGACTTATCTTGTCTACATGTTATGCACTTTTCACACACACGCTCAACATCACGATTCATATGTGGCCAATAGAAATGTTCATGCAAAGAACCCAAAGTTTTAGCCACACCAAAGTGCCCCATCAAACCACCACCATGTGCCTCCCTAACAAGTAATTCACTAATGGATGATTTAGGGATGCACAACCTATCTTCTCTAAACAAGAAACTATTATGCAAATAGAATTTGTGATATGGACCATGCATACATGTTTCAAACACATCCTTAAAATCCTCATCTAGCAAATATAACTCCTTGACATGCTCAAACCCCAAAATTTTATATTCCAAAGTAGAAATAGTATGTACCTTCGTGATAG
Organism: Primulina tabacum; assembly: GCF_025594145.1. NCBI lineage: Eukaryota > Viridiplantae > Streptophyta > Magnoliopsida > Lamiales > Gesneriaceae > Primulina > Primulina tabacum. The sequence goes on along the minus strand of NC_134559.1, from coordinate 22,803,208 downwards.
TGTGTCGGCCACTACGTTTTCCTTACCTTGCTTAAATTTGATCATGCAGGGGAATGTCTCCACAAATTCCTCCCACTTGGCATGTCTCTTGTTCAACTTCTGCTGCCCCTTAAGATGCTTTAAGGATTCATGATATTTATGAATCACAAACTCCCTAGGCCTCAAGTAGTGCTGCCATGTCCCAAGAGTCCTCACAAGCGCATAGAACTCCTTGTCATAGGTCGGGTATTTCAGCGTTGCTCCATTGAGCTTCTCACTAAAGTACGCCACCGGCAGTCCACTTTGCATCAAAACTCCGCCAATACCTACACTTGAAGCATCACATTCAATTTCAAAGGTGTTAGGAATGTCAGGCAAAACAAGTAAAGGAGCATTAATTAATTTTTGCATAATGATATTATAAGACTTCTCTTGCTCCTCGCCCCAATGGAACGGGACGTTCTTCTTTATCACCGCTGTCATTGGTGTCGCCAGTGTGCTAAAATCTTTTACAAACATCCTATAGAAGCTTGCAAGGCCATGAAAACTTCGGACTTGACCAACAGTATTAGACGTTGGCCAATCTCAAATAACACTTACCTTGTCTTCATCCACTTGTATCTCATGTGAGCTTACCAAAAAACCAAGAAAGACAAGTTTGCTTGTACAAAAATCACATTTTTTTAAGTTAGCATATAAAATTTCAGCCCTTAGTGTGATTAGCACAAGTTTCAAGTGTTTAACATGCCAATCCAAGTTTCTGCTATACACTAGGATATCATCAAAATAAACCACAACAAATTTTCCTATGTGTGCACGCAATTAACCTCATAAAGGTGCTAGGAGCGTTAGTTAAGCCAAAAGGCATGATCATCCACTCATATAATCCGTATTTGGTTTTAAATGCAGTTTTCCAGCCATCACCTTCCCTCATTCTAATTTGGTGATAACCACTTTTCAAATCTATGTTGCTGAAAATACATGCACCATGCAATTCATCTAACATAACATCTAGTCTAGATATAGGATGCCTATACTTAATGGTTATGTTATTGATTGTTCTACAATCCACACACATACGCCATGAGACATATTTCTTAGTATTTAATAAAACAGGTACAGCACAAGGAGACATGGAACCACACACAAAACCCCTATCTAACAACTCACTTAGCTGTCGTTGAAGCTCCTTAGTCTACTCTGGATTTCTCCTATTAGCTGGACGATTTGGCAATGCACTCCCGGGCACAAAATCAATTTGGTGCTCAATCCCCCTCAATGGTGGTAGTCCTTGAGGTAGCTCATCCGAAAATATATCATCAAACTCCTGCAAAAGTGAAACAACAATACTCGGAAGGGACCCGGCTATATCACTTGTGTTAAAGAAGATCTCTTTATAAAGAATCAACATAAGTGGTTCATGTGTGTGCATCAATTGCTTCAACTCACTCTTTTGGGCCATATATGTTTTCTTTTTTGCATCTTTTCTCTCATTTTCTTTCCTCTCACTTTCTTTTTTCTTTTGTATGGCCATCTCACCTTTTTTATCACTCTTTTTTTCAGTCATTTCATTTTTTTCTCTCAAAGGCCATCTCTTTTTTTTGCTCACTATTTCTTTCGGCCTCATCTCCCTTCTTTTTTTTTCAATTGTTCCTCCAACACTTGCTTTGGAGACAAATGAAGTAAAACAATAGGTTCTTTTTTTAGTACAAAAGAATATCAATTTCTAAACCCATCATGCGTCACTTGCCTATCATATTGCCATAGTCTCCCTAACAAAATATGACAAGCATGCATTGGCACCACATCACACAACACCTCATACTTCCCAATAGAAAAAGAAACCAATACTTGTTGGTTCACCTTCACCTCTGCATAATCATTCAACCATTGAAGCCTATATGATTGAGGGTGCTTTAACCTAGGCAAACCCAATTTCTCTACCATCTCAATACTAGCCACATTGGTGCAACTACACCACCATCTATGACAAGATTGAAAACCTTTTCGTTTACAAAACACCTAGTATGGAATAAGTTCTCCCTTTGGTTCGTCTCCTCCTCCTTGACTTGGGCACTCATGATCCGCCTAGTCACTAGTGCTTCACCTACAACCGCCTCATATCCCTCATCGGGATCCTCTAATGCAGGCATCTCATCATCATTACCATCGTCATCACACTCACTTTCAGACTCATACTCACCATAACCATTCAAAATCATCACCCTCTTATTAGGACATTGGCTAGCAATACGATCAACCCCTTGACACCTAAAACATTTAATAACCCTAGAACGATTAAGAGGAGTTTCAGATTTACCTTGCACTCCTTGTTTAGGCGTCTCTTGCTTGGTCTCAATCTTGGGCTTGTTCATCACCTTATCCTCTTCACGTTTCACAACATTTCATCGCCAAGAAGATGACGAACTCCCCGTTTGATTGGTGCGGCCAACCCCTCGTCTCTTGATTTGTTGCTCCACTTTTATTGTCATTTGCACCATCTCGTCTAGATCCAAGTAGTGCCTAAGCTCCACTTGATCTTGAATCTCCCTGTTCAAACCACAAAGAAAACTGGCCATTGTCGCCTCACTATCCTCCTCTATATTTGCCCTAATCATGACTACTTCCATCTTTTTATAGTAGTCCTCGACACTCTTTACACCTTGCCTCAAAGTTTGTAGCCTCTTAAACATCTCCCTATAATAGTGATTGGGCACAAACCTCTTCCTCATGACCATCTTCATCTCATCCCAAGTTTCAATGGGCATCTCATTATATCTCCTCCTAGTTGTCACTAGTTGATCCCACCAAATGAGAGCGTAGTCTAAAAATTCAATCACCGCCAACCTAACATTCTTTTGTTCGGAGTAGTTGTGACATTCAAACACAAACTCTACCCTCTTTTCCCACTCTAAATATGTCTCCGGGTCAGATTTCCTATGGAACGATGGAATCTTTATCTTAATACTACCCTTGTTACCATCTTCCCTATCATCATATCTACCCCGTACGACTTATCTTCTTCCTCTACCAAATCCTCTACCTCGTCCGTTCCTACCCCAATTTTCATTTTGGCTCTCATAGTCTCCTCCCAAATCATACTCTTCCTCTTCTTCTCCTCTACCCAAATCTTTAGGCTTAGATTTATTTCCACTAGTACTAACTTCAAGCCTACTCATCCTCTCATGTAACGGCTCCAACTCAACCCTCATCATACTAGCATTTTTTTGGAATTAACGGTGAGTATTTTTAGTGAGAAAAATTAACGGTGAGCATTTGACCGTGAGCATTTGACCGTGAGCATTCGCTCCTCTCTCCTCTCTTTTTTTTCTCACTACAAATACTCACCGTTCATTGCAAAAAAACGCTCGAACTCAAGTCTTTTCACTCTAAATTGATAGTTCTCTCGAAGGTGTGCTTAAGCTTTGTACTTGTATATATATCAAACAATCAAGTTCAACTCGCGAACAATTGTGATCGACTCACTTGGACTGCGTAGACAAGAAATTTGAATTTTTTTTCACTATGAGAAACTATTGAATACGACTCGCAAAAGGGAATAGAACAAAATATCAAAACCAAATTGTGGCAAATTTTCGAATTTTTTTATTTTTTCATTTTTTTTTGCTCTTGCACAAGATGGATTTGTGCACTCGAAAATCCCCACAAAAAAAATCACAAATTTTTGAGAATCCCAGATTCACGAAAGACGAAGAACGATAGAACGACGCAAATCTAACAAAAAAACGAAAGTATAATTGCAGATCTGAAAAATTAAGAACAAGATACTTACTTGAACATAATGAACTTGACTCTTATACCAAATGATATGAATCCTCGTACGAAGGAAAAGCAAACACGATTAATTGAAATCGCGCCCTCAGTTCAATAATGTTTAAAGGATCCATGTTGTGTTGTTGCGACCTTTTGAATCAAGTATTGCGTGATATTCACCTCTAAACTATGAAAAGCATAGCCACAAATAATCACAAAAAAACAATCGGTACTCAAAAAAACCTTCAAAGAACTCGTCTTTGACCATCCGCGTAAGAACGATCAATAAACGCCACAAAGTATAAACTTTGATAAGTTTGATTTTGAACAAAGCAAAAGCTTTAATTGTTTGAGAGAAAAAATCAAGAACTATGTATTCTATCAATGAATAATCTGAATTGTGTGTAAATTTCGTCCAAATATGTTTACATATCAAAATGGATATCAAATCTAGTCCCCTAAATAAATTGGACTCTAAACTAGGAAACTAGGAATTTTCTCGCAGGCCGACGCGCTGGGGCGATGAAGTTTGGTCGCCCTAGCGCGAAGCTTTACACTTAGGACTGTGTGCGGTGCGCTGGGGTGGTAGTTTGGCCGCCCTAGCATGCTTGCGCTGGAATTTACTTCTTGAGCAATACAGGTCGCGCTAGGGCAGTATAGTTTGGCCGCTTTAGCGCGTGATCTTCTGGTTCAAAGTCATTCTCTTCAAAATTTAGCACTTGAACCGCATTCCATTGACTCCCAAACTTACTCCCATGAATCACGAACCCCACGGGATCTTCTTGATTGCTCACGAGCCCATGCAATGCTTCTTTGAATCTCTTCAGTCGTCCACTCGTGATTGGTCCCTCTGGCAACTCTAAAGGATCTCATGCCTTCCTTGGAACTTGGCCTTCCATGATCGCCTCATTTAATGGGCCCAATCATCCTCACGCCATGCTCATGGACCGAGGCCCCTTCTCTTAGGCGTGATGTCATGAGTTGTTTGATAGGCCTCAGTGGACGTGTTTGTTCACCGTACAACTCTTGTAGGTGGCCGTAAATGTCAGCATCATTCACAGCTTCCTCAAACCACCTATGTAGCTCGTTTGACATAGAAGCTAGCATATAACTTTTAGCTTGAAGATCATGGTCCCACCATTTATAAAGCTTGGCCAATTCCTCAGTAGTGGCATTGGCAGCTGCCTGTTTTGGAAGAGCTTTTTTGAGCACATATGCTATTTTCTCATAATTTAAAACGATTTTTAAATTCCTCAACCAGTCATGATAGTTAGGTCCAATTAACTTGTTTTGATCGAGAATAATAGATAGTGGGTTTCGAGACATCACAAATATAATGAAATAGAAACATGATAAAAATTAATGACTATTTTAAAATATTTTGTAAGACGTACAATATGGACTTTTGTTTTTACGAATTGCCTCCACTATTTTGATATTTTCCCCAGCCTATGATAAAAATGAGAAATCCAATTTCCTTAGTGAGTACACAAGGCCCAATCGCTAAATCGTAATCCCAATTAATATTAGTCGATCACAATTTCCAGAAGGTAGAGCCCAATTGCAACTCCTTGCAACCCTCATTTAATTATGCCTCATGTTTGAGTAGGGTCCAATAATATTATCAGCTTTCTCTTCAAGTGTCGAGCCAGACCCATCAATGTCAAACCTTGTGGACGGTCGCCATGAGATCCCCCAATTTTATGAGCCAAATTCATGAGAGTTCCACATAGTTCACATCAAATATGTCAGTGGAAGTCACAACTTTCCGACGTCTAGGCCTCCCCAATTTTATGAGCAAGACATTGTGTAAGGACCATGTATCGTATTATCGTAAATCCTAGGTTGATTATCAATAATTCATGAAATTGCCATATTATTAAGTGTATGAAGTATATAATTGACAATGAAAGTGAAAAAATAGGTGGTGATAATGAAAGATTGTATTAGAAATTGATTTGTATTTGAAAATTATGCTGAACCGCAATAGAGAAATGACACATGTTACGTTTTTAGCGTAATTACATGAGTATTAGTCCAAATGAAATTAAACTTATTTCATTAGAAAGCTAATACATAGTACTAAAATTTTCATGTTTTGAGTTTTATCTAAATCCATTTGGAAGTAGGGGCAAAATCATCCCGAAATGTATCGTGTGCATTGCAGTTCCTTCCCTGACATATTTTAGGCAAATGAGCATAACTATAGCGTCTGATATACCAATTGAGTGAGGTTGGTGTAAAATGAAAGCTAAGACATATTTCTACAACTTTCATGTTGACCACTTTTGCTAATTTGAAACCTAAAAGATCATTTCGGACCATGCACCCGCGTGCGAAGTAACGTTCTGGACAGCAAGGGGCGCGTGGCTGTGTGTGTTTTGGCGCCTATGCGCGCACCATTTAGCTGCACAGTATTAGAGGTCGATAAGCATGGGTTTCCTTAAAACAATTCCTTCATTCTACCTGAAAGTACGAAGGACAAATTAGGAAATCTATTTCTATCGTACGAATATACCTTGAACCGTTGTCGAAACTTGAAACAAATTATATATTTGGAATCCTCGTGTTGAGAGCGTTCTTTTGAGGTAAATTTCTTTTGGTTTCAGCACCTTTATTTATTGAATTGCTTGAATAGCATGTATTTGAATTCGAATTCAATATATGGGATAGAATAACAGATGAGAAACTACATTTCAAAGTTGAAATTGAATTATGCTATGATTTCAATTTTATATGAATTTTTGAAGTTTCAAAACAATTTTGAAATAAATAAATTTTGATTGTAAATGATTAGATGTATAATAATTATTATATAACAACGAGGTATAAGTATTTATAATGCGATATAATTATCCTAACGACGTAAAGGTTAAACTTAATAGCGTAGAACGAATTGATACATTTAAATACGCTATTAGTGTTGAATTTGAATGAATTTATTGATACAATGAATATGTTGATTATGTAGAATGATTAACTGTATTAAAATCCTAATTATGGATCACGCTACATTGACTGGAGACAAAGAATTGAGGTATGTTGCGACCGAGTAACATACGACAGGTATCTGAGTCATATGATATATGTTTGATTGATTGGAATGAATATATGTGTCTATATGCCTTATTGTTGAGTCGATGTGGCATACATGACATACACATTTAACTATGATCCTTGGATAATTGTATATGATTGGATTTGATTCTCGGGTTTGTGAGCACGATGTTATGTTTGGTATTATGTGGCCCTTAAAAGAATAGTCGTTGTGGCCCCTACGACTGACATGAATGAGATTTGGGATTTGATGACGCTTTGCCAACGCTATCATACGATCATCCCTTATGCTTGATTGAGGCTAGTGTGCCCGCTCGAGCATTGATTTGATAGCGGTTCGATTGATTCTGATTTATGCTTAGTGGATGGGCATTTGACCCGATTTCCCCACGACATAAATGCATTGTATATCATATATCATTATGTAGATACATGTTGTATAAACACTAGTAGAATTTTTGGTTTTTACTTCGTCACTAGTTACTTCGGCGATTGTTAATTATAAAGTAGTATATACCAATCAACTTCGTAATAACACCGGCGAAGCAAAATATTATTTTTTACTTCATAATTTAAAAAACACGAGCTTCATTTCTAATTTTTAGTAACATTTTACTTCGACAGAGTAGTTTTGAAAAGTAAAAAGTTAAAAAATTTGAAATATATATTTAGTGAAGTAAAAAAACGAACCATAATTTTAATTTAATTCCCTTAAATTGTCTTTTAATTTAATGATGAAATAATAAAATATAAAATAACTCGTCATATTAAATACTTCACTACAATATAAAAAAATGAAATCTTTTAAATCTACTACTAAATTAAATGATTAAGTAATAAAATACAAAATAATTCGTCATATTAAAATTGTGTCGAAGTTAAAGAAAGAATTTACTTCACCACAACTCAATAATTGTGAAGTCGTTCTCTATTAATTACCTCATTAAAATACAAAAAATGAAATCTTTTAAATCTACAACTTCGTTATTAAATGTAAATTGTGAAGTACAAAAAAATGAAGTCTTTTAAATTCACTACTTCGTCATTAAATGAAAACTGTGAAGTAACAAAAGATTAAATATAATAGAAAATAAATCTGTTAGCGACGATTTGTTGATTTTTAACAAATCGTCGCAAATATTTGCGACGGTTTCCACCAAAACCGTCGCTATTTAAAATTTTGCGACAGTTAAGTAAATCGTCGCCTAGACCGTCGAAAATCAGCGGCAGTTTTCACAAAACGGTCGCTAAAATAAATCGGCGACGGTTTAACTTAACCGTCGTTGATTAGCAACATTTTAAATAACCGTCGCTCATCAGCAACCGTTTTTAAACCACCGTCGCTAATTAGAATTAGCGACGATTTAATTAAAATCGTCGCTAATAGCGACTGTTTTAGCAAGAACCATCGCAAATTGCCTATAAATATCCGACTCTTCACTTCATTTGTCTCCTCACCGCTTCACATCTTCGGTCCATTTTTCTCTCTTTATGGTAAATTTTAAATTTATGATCATGAATTCAATTTTGTTGTTCGCTTATTTCATGTTAAATCGTTTGATAGATTATTTACAAATTTAAAAATATGATATTTAGATGAGTTGAGGAGATTATTTAAACATGTACAAATAATTATAAAACTAACTATTTTTTTATTAAATTATAAAAATAATTTTTTTTTAAAAAAATAATATAAATAAAAACCGTCGCTAGTTAGCGACAATTTTGAAATTGGCGGTTTTTTGCTCAACAATCGCTAATTAGCGACGATTTTGGCTTAAACTGTCGCTAATTAGTGACGGTAACCGTGCTAATTAGCGACGATTTTTGGATTAACCGTCGCTATTATTTATAACAGTCGCTTATTAAACCGTCGCTAATTAGCGACGGTGGTACTCAATAATCGTCGCTAATTTAGTTCCATTACTCCAAACTCATACAGATCAATTACTTCACAAAAATACAAAACCTGTGAAGTTATACAACACATTCACTTCGTCATTCAATGTAAACTATGCAGTTATATATAAGATATTAATTCTGCACTTTACAAAATCGATGACGTAGAAGACGTTGTTTTACTTCAGCAGCGGTCTAATTCCGGACCGGTTTTTCCTCATTGAACCGGCCAAAGACTTCGCTAATTTCTTGGATACGACTTCGGTGATAATGCGAAGTAAAATGGTACTCTATTACTTCACGTGCGAATACTTCGGCAATTATCTATGACTTCATTGAATATGCGAAGTAAATCAAGGAAATTCTACTAGTGGATCTTATCAGAGTAGCGCGCATCGGAAGCGTGGATTATTAGGATTCTAGAATTAAGAATCTAAACTTTTTGTTTATCGAGGATAAGCGAATTTCGGGGACGAAATTTCTTTTAAGGGGGGAGAATTGTAGAACCCGTTAAATCATACTACGTATAAGCCATACATAATTTCTAGTATTTAAATTAAAAATGATTTCTTTATTATTTAAAACATTTTTAAAGTTGTTAGTCAGAATTATTTATTTTAAATCGCATAAGTTTAGTTTTATATTTTCAGTTAAATAAGCGAGGCCGGACTGGAGTTGGAGTATTGAGATAAAATTTAATATTAAGAAAACATTCTTAGAATTTATTTAAGATAAATAATAAGTTATTTTAAAATAAAAGAATGTTTAAGGATTTATTTAATTAACTTGAGATAAGTAGTAAATAAGTTCCTTTATGTCCAATAATTTAATTTAAAAGCCTAAATTAAAATATGTGACCAATTGAGATAAGTTAATCTTGGCTTATTTTAATTAAGGAATTTCAACTTAACATGTTAGTAATTTAACTTAAAGAATTAGCCATGCATGCAAGATAATTACCATTCTAAACTAATTTATTAATTCGCTAAAATACCTAATGGGTAGATAAAACTTTAAAGATTTAAAATACAATAATTAAGTAATATTTCACCTCATTTATTTAAAAGATCTTCGGTCACCCCTTTGTAGAAGATTTGAATTTAGTTGACAACTCACAAACTTTGATTCTTTCCTTATCCATCCTTCGTAGATAATCCCTTCATTTTTAATCAACAATAATTAATGATTTAAGTAATATTTTTCCCCTTCATTTTTTTTGTAGAAATCGGCCACTCCTTGGATAGAATTTAAAATATTTTGCAACCCTCCATCTTTAATTCATTTCTTTATCTTTTCTTGGGAGATAATTCCATAACCATTTAATCTTCAATAATTATTAATTAAACAATTTCCTACCCATATTTTAAATGATAAAATCAGCAACCTCCATTAGGAAATTTAAAAATTTTGTCGACTCTCCATCTTTTAATTTCTTTCCTTATTCTTTACATGGTAGATGATTCCCTTCACTTTTATTCACCACTAATTAACAACTAAGCAATATTCTCCCTTATTTTGTGAGCAAGAAATCGGCCCCCTCATCCCACAATTTATCCCTCAAATCAAATCATATCACATATCATTCCATATCTCACAAACTAGAAAGATAGCAAGATTATTTTCTTCCTTTATCTTGCAAACTTTCCCTTCATTTTTCCCTGGCCACTCCCCTCTCCATTCTCTCGAATTCAGTAGCAAACATCAGCAGAAAATTCAGAAAAATATCGTGAGTCCTAGGGAGAAACCAAGAGAGAAAAGTAGAAGCAAAAGAAGAACGCTCCGTCTCCGCCGCGCCGCGTCGTCATATTCGTTTGTTTTCTTTTCAAAACAAAACTAAGGCATGTGTATATTTCCCCTTGCTCTTCAATCAAGTCATAATATGATTTTTAAACATTTCTTGATCATGATTTTTGACCAAAAAACCAAAATTTATTGACAGCATGTTTGAAAATTCTGCACATAATATTTTCGGCTCCCATCTTTGTGCTTCACGTGGGTATGTTTTCCTTTGATTTCAGGGTTGGCTCGTTCCAGGCGTGCAAGGCTGATTATGGTCATGTTATAGGGTGTGTTAGGAAGGGTTTAGTTCATTGGTTGCATGCAATTCACCCCAGCAAAATCGAATTGGGACAGCAACTCGTCCATGGTGCATTTTTGAGTCGCGATTTCTGGTTTTTGGGTTGTCCAGGTTGTGGTTCGATCTCGGTTGGCCTTTCGGCCTGTAACCGTGCTCTCACCACTTCCTTTACATGTCTAGGACATGTCCAAGTCGGCCTTTCATGGCTTGGTTCATGGTTCCTATCAGTTTTTAAAATAAACAAGAACAGTGCCCCATCGGTTTTCGATTTCTGAATTTTTCTGCACAAGTTGGTTTTCGGTTTTGAGGATGGAATGGATCTTGGTTGACTTTTTAGCCCTTAGCCATGGTTCATACAATACCTCAGGATTTTTAGATCATGACATGGTCAATCAAATGGCCACTGGAAGGATGCATGACAGCAAGAAAATTGCAACACCCCACGCGTGCCATATGCGCTCTCGGGTGAAGCGTGTGTTGTCAAAGGTGTTGGATCGGATTGTGGCTGGCCTAGAGCCCTTAGCCATGGTTCACACCATACCTTAGGATAGTGGTAAGAGGCTCTGGTCGGTGGTTCAACCTCCAATGGCCATTAGTCTCGCAAACGACGCAACAGCTGCTGCTGTAATTTTTGGACAGCAACTTGGTGCTTCGGTTCAGAGACTCGTTTGAGTTTGTGGTCGGCTTTTAGCCTATGGCCTTAGACTGGAAAGTACCTCATCAAGTGATGAAGGTCATGTTTTTGGCCGTTCGTGATTCGGTTAATTTTAGAGGTCGTACGAGAAATTACAGTGCAATGTGCCAAAATGACTCTCGAAAGAGCGTTTCTTGTTTTTGGCCTCCATTCACCAAATTTCGACTTGTAAAATTTTTCTGAGCTTTATTTCATCATTTTAGGTGTATTTTAATCATGACTATATGATGGTTTGATGTTGGTTCGGGCTGGTACGGAGTCTTGGTTAAATATTAAGTTTGTGGGGCGTAATAGTCTCATTTTTAGCTCGATTTTTGATATGTTGGTCAAGTCAAGTTATTTGCATGTTTTTCATGTTAGAATTAGGTCGAGCGAGCCTGAGAACGATCCAACCCATTCTGTAAAATAATACATGACATTTAATTATATGACGTGCATAAAAATATAAAATGTTCATTTTTGAGATATATGCGATATTGCTTGTGGCCACCTCACGTTCATGGGATTGCAGCTTATCGTTGGATTATTACTTCATCCGGTGGTCACTGACCGGTTCAGTCCATGTTCATGTATGGGTACAGATATCCAGTCCAAGGGCTGTGATGATCTCTACCGCCCAGTATACTGTAGTTTAGTCTAATCAGACGATTCATTTCACGTTATGGGCCACTTGCGTAGAACATATTGTAATGCCCGGAAATTTAATCCTAGTAATCTGTAATTATGGATTTATAATTTGGTATGATAATGAAAGGATTAACCGAGACACGATTTGAAGTAACGTGTGATAATTTATGTGCGAGGACAGTGCCTCTCGCGCACGGGCACGACGTGATGCGCGCCCAAGCGCCAAATGGGCAGAAGACCTCGCGCATATGCGCGAGCTGCACAGGTCGAGTCCAGAGAGCCTCGCGCATATGCGCGGAATTGAGGCGCGCATATGCGCGAGCGGCTGGGAAGACACGCGCCGAGACATACTGTCTCGCGCATATGCGCCGAGAAGGGTCGCGCATATGCGCGAGACGTGTTGCGCGTAGAATTCGCCATTTGCCTGATGCATGCATGATTATATATATATATATATATATATATACAAACATTTAATCCTTCAAAAACGAAAAAGTCGAAGGAAACTTTGGAGAAAATAGTCCGTGAATCTTAGGATCGCGATTGTGCAAAATCCATCCGTTTGATTTTAAATCCGACTTCGGTACTGTAATCCTATCGACGTAAGCTACAACTGGACGTAAGTTTTGCTACGTTTTCACATGTTTTGAAATTATGCTATTGTCAGAATTGAATAGAATTCATATATGATGTTCTTGACATGTTAGACGTCATAGAATCGAAGTCAGATTGAGAAACGGACTGATTATGAAATTGTTATGAATTTTTAGGGTATATTGATTTATACCGGACAAAATTGAATTACGATTGGATTACGGATTGTATTGGATATTGGTTATGGATTGTAACTATTATCTGGTGATGTTGTATTGATGGGGATATTGAAATTGTACCATTATACCGTTGATTTGAATTAAATCCAGATTAATCAGATTCAGTGTTGAATTGAGAATTGAATATTGATATTATGATTCTCAATATATCGTTTCAGATCTACAAAGACAGTCTTGAGTTCGGAACTGAGATTGCTTCCAACCGTGACTACAAACGAAAGATATAAGTCAATGTGGTATCGGGAGATCGACTTAAGTCGGTTTAGACTTGAGTTTCCCTAAATCACATACTTTACTTTATTGCATTGATATTTGCATTGATTTAATCGATGTACTTGTTTTCTTGATTAGTAGATAACAGGTATTAGACGAGTAATCTTGTGACAGAAATGCCTGATAGTGGCGGGATCGCCACGGGCACATTGCACGATGTCAAAAAATAGTGTATTGGCGATAGTGCCTAAGTCTGTTACCGGATGATTGGCTATCGATGTGGATAGAATTTGGGTTTCTTCTATTACTGTTGATCGATGTCGTATCGGTGTGGATAGAATTGGAGCTTCTTCTATTATTGGTGTCGATATTATATCGGTGTGGATAGAGTTAGAGTTCCTTCTATTACTGGTGACCGATACCATATCGGTGTGGATAGAATCAGACCTTTTTCTATTTCTTGTGATCTATACCTTATCGACGTGGATAGAACTGGAATCTTTTCTATTATTGTTGGTCGATATAGGAATGCCAACTTCTGGAAATCGGGATCCCTAGACTAGGATTGAGTCTAGTCTAAATTGTGTAACTACGAGTATTGTCGACAGTTTGATATTAGTTATGTTTCAGATTTTGATACATATTGCTGTTACCTGTTACATGCTTTATATTTGTTTATATGATTGCATGTTTCGTTGATTTATACTGGGATTATATTCTTACCGAAATTATCCGGCTGTTGTCTTGTCTGTATGTGTACATGACAACAGGTGGGACAGGTTCAGGGTCAAGGAGATAAAGAGAGAGATCGTGATTAGAGTGGTGGCTCCGGACTTGGATTAGAGATAGGGTTGGACATTTGATATTAGCTGTTAAACCTTAATTAAATAAATGTATGTGGTACAGAATTGGTACTTTTATATACTGAGATGTATATATGTTTTTATGTCACGTCGTTCCGCATTATTCTTTTAAAAAAAATTTTAGACCCTGTTTATTATAATTGATTAATTAGTCCCAATGATGATTAAGAACAGGATTAGCGTCCGGGTCCCCACAACAGGTGGTATCAGAGCGATAGATCCTTTAGACTGAGGTAGGAGCTAGTGAGCGGGGTAGATTGAGGTTTTCTTTCCTGCTTTTGATTGCTAGCATGACTTACTGCTTTATAATGCATGTTTATCTGTTTATCTGACTTGATTTTAAAACATGTGTTATTGAGAATGGATCAGCACCGATTCTGGATCAGAAGTAAGATGATCGGAGGAGGACTGAAACATATTTGTGTATTGGGATTACTAATCCTTTTGATTATCAGATATGCCTCCGAGAAGAGTACCTGAACAGGGGGTAGTACTTCAAATCCTCCAATGGACGTTACAGCCACTCCAATGGAGACCTTGTTAAAGAGATTTCAGTCGTTCCATCCACCCACTCTGAAGGGTACGGAGAATTCAGTGGAATGCGAGAGTTGGTTAGATGATATCGAGATGTTGTTTGAGTCCTTGGAGTATACTGATGAGAAGAGGGTGAAACTGATCGGACATCAGTTGCATGACGTTGCCAAAAACTGGTGGATCACAACGAAACGGGCATTGGAACAACGAGGTACGGCCATGACCTGGAATGTGTTTAAGGCTGAATTTTATCAACGGTTCTTTCCAGTTTCATATAGAAAGGACAAGGGAGCCGAGTTTGCAAACTTGAGGCAGGGCCAGCTAAACATTGAGGAATATGTGGCCAAATTCTCTACACTACTCCGATTTGCTCCCCACGTAGCTGAACACGATGAGGCCGTTGCGAACCAGTTCATAAATGGTCTAAATCCTGAAATCTTTACCTTGGTGAATACCGGGAGGCCAAACAATTTTACCGATGCCTTAAACCGAGCCAAGGGAGTCGAAGCCGATTTAATGAGACAGAGAGAGGCTTCATCTGTGCCCTCGGCACCGAGATCACAGATGCCTCCACCAGCTCCCCGATTTGAGAGCGGCAGTGGTAGTGGGAAGAAAGACTTCCTGAAAGCTAAGGGGCAAGAAAGCTGGAAGTAGCTCATCCAGTTCGAGTGGCTCTAGACAGATTGGTCAGGGCCAGAGTTATACAGGACCATACTGTAATACTTGTGGAGGGAAGCATTCCACAGAACAGTGCCGAGGAGTGTTCGGCAACTGCCGTATTTGTAAGCAGCAGGGACACTTCGCCCGAGTGTGTCCCCAGAGAGGTGCCCAGGGATCCCAGGCCGCTGAGTCGTCTGGATCAGTGGCTCCAACAGGAAGACGATCTTCTGCCGTTCATTCCTTTCAGCCAGGACCGTCTACTCAGTCACAGCAGAGGACAGGAGGGAGGCAGACAACGAGCCAGCCTCCTAGACAGCAGGCCCGACTATTTGCTTTGACTGAGGAGCAGGCACAGGATGCACCTGATGATGGTCGTGGCAGGTAACTGTTTTATTTCTGGTTATCCTGCATATGTATTGATTGATACTGGTGCATCGCATACTTTTATTTCTGAGAGGTTTGCATTGAGTCATGCGTTACCTATTGAGTCATTGTCTGCAGTAGTGTCTGTTTCTTCTCCGTTAGGGACAGGTTTGATGTCAGTGAAATCTGTTAAATCTAGTATACTGCAATATGATGGGCATGAGATTGAGTTGGACTGTATTGTGCTTGGGATATCCGATTTTGATTGTATTATCGGTATCGATATGTTGACCAAGTACAGGGCTACAGTCGATTGTTTCCACAAGATTGTCCGATTCAGACCTGAGATGGCTGAGGAGTGGAAATTTTATGGTAAGGGTCTCGTGCACGAATTCCGTTGATATCTACCATGAATATGACTCGATTGTTGCAGAAAGGAGCGGATGGATTCCTGGTTTATTCAGTTGATTTACTGAAATCGAGTCCATCATTGGCGGATTTGCCAGTGGTGTGCGAGTTTGCTGATGTCTTTCCAGATGAGATTCCTGGATTGCCTCCGATGCGAGAGATCGATTTCAATATTGAATTGATGCCAGGAACAGTTCCGATTTCGAGAGCTCCATACCGAATGGCACCGATCGAGTTGAAAGAACAGTTGGAGGACTTACTAGCCAAGGGGTATATCAGACCGAGTGTATCTCCTTGGGGTACTCCAGTACTGTTCGTGAGGAAGAAAGACGGGTCGATGAGACTTTGTATCGACTATCGGCAACTGAATAAGGCAACGGTAAAGAATAAATATCCATTGCCTCGTATTGATGATTTATTTGATCAGTTGCAAGGTTCTTCGGTGTATTCCAAGATCGATCTGAGATCTGGATACCATCAATTGAGAGTCAGGGAGTCTGATATCTAAAGACAGCATTCAGAACCAGGTATGGACACTATGAATTTATTGTCATGTCATTTGGTTTGACGAATGCACCAGCGGTATTTATGGGATTAATGAACCGTGTCTTTCAGAAATATCTCGATGATTTTGTGATTATTTTCATTGATGATATTTTGATTTATTCAAAGAATGTGAGGGAGCATGCAGAACATTTAAGAATTGTGTTGCGAATTTTGAGGGCTGAAAAGTTATATGCTAAACTGTCGAAATGCGAGTTCTGGTTGAAACAGGTGGTGTTTCTGGGACATATCATATCCGGAGACAGGATATCAGTTGATCCCAGTAAGGTTGAGACAGTGATTTCTTGGCCGAGACCGACATCTGTACCAGAGATACGCAGCTTTATGGGTTTGGCAGGATATTATCGCCGATTTATTAAAGATTTTTTGAGTATTGCCAAACCGATTACACAGTTGACTCAGAAAAATGCTCCGTTTGTTTGGTCTGAGGAATATGAGACCAGTTTTCTCGAATTGAAGAAGAGATTAACCAGTGCGCCTGTGTTGACGATTCCTTCAGGTACTGGTGACTTTGTGGTTTATTGTGATGCATCTCACCGAGGATTGGGCTGTGTGTTGATGCAGCGAGGATATGTTATTGCTTATGCCTCGAGACAATTGAAGGCCCCATGAATCTCGTTACCCAATTCATGATCTTGAATTAGCAGCCATAGTCTTAGCTTTGAAGATATGGCGACATTACCTTTACGGTGAGAAATTCGAAATCTATTCTGATCATAAAAGATTGAAATATCTGTTTTCACAGTCAGAGTTGAATATGAGACAGCGAAGATGGCTGGATTTATTGAAAGATTTTGATTGTGAAATCAAATACTACACAGGAAAATCTAATGCAGCAGCCGATGCACTGAGTCGAAAGGTATGTTCTCTATCCTTATCGACTATGGGCGTTTCAAATTTAATAGAAGACTGCTG
Organism: Primulina tabacum; assembly: GCF_025594145.1. Taxonomy (NCBI): domain Eukaryota; kingdom Viridiplantae; phylum Streptophyta; class Magnoliopsida; order Lamiales; family Gesneriaceae; genus Primulina; species Primulina tabacum. The sequence continues at coordinate 22,785,748 of NC_134559.1, read as the reverse complement.
TTTGTCTGGATTAGTATTTGAGACAGATCGGAGACCTATGAGATTATATACTATGCAAGCTGAACCAGAGCTGATTTTGAAAATTAAAGCAGCTCAGAAAAAGTTGATCAGAATATACAGAAGTCGATTGCTATGGTTAAAGCTGGACATCGATCGGAATATCAGGTTCAAAATGGTATTTTGTATGTGAATAATCGTCTTGTTGTGCCGAATGTTTCTGATTTAAGACAAAGAATACTGTCAGAAGTGCACAACAGTCGTTTTAGCATTCATCCTGGTGGTAGGAAAATGTACAATGATTTAAAGACACAATACTGGTGGAAACAAATGAAATCTGATGTGACTGAATTTGTATCCAAGTGTCTGAATTGACAACAGGTGAAAGCTGAGAGGAAGAAACCAGGAGGATTGTTGCAGAGTTTGTCGATTCCTGAATGGAAATGGGATCACATTTTCCATGGATTTTGTGACGCAGTTACCGAGATCCTCCCGAGAATGTAATGCGATTTGGGTCGTGATTGATCGATTGACCAAATCCGCATGCTTTATTCCATACAAGATGACCTATAGATATGATCAGATGGCCGATATCTACGTCAAGGAAGTGGTTAGACTGCACGGAGTGCCGAAGTCGATTGTTTCAGACCGAGATCCTCGATTTACTTCGCACTTCTGGGAGAGTTTGCAGCAAGCTCTTGGTACAAAGTTACATCTGAGTACCGCATATCATCCTCAGACTGATGGACAGTCAGAACGAACGATTCAGACATTGGAAGATATGCTGAGAGCTGTGGTGCTTGATTTTAGCGCTAATTGGCAAGATGCATTGGCGAGTTTTCGTACAACAACAGCTATCAAACGAGTATTGAAATGGCACCCTTTGAAGCGTTGTACGGAAAGAAGTGTCGATCCCCTCTTTATTGGGATGATATTTCTGAAGTTCCAGAGACTGGACCTGATATGATCAGAGATATGACTGAAAAAGTGAAATTGATTTAGAAAAAAATGAAGGCAGCCCAGGACAGACAAGCCAAATATGCCAACCTTTGACGACGACCGTTGGTATTTGAGGCAGGAGATCGAGTGTTCCTGAAGATCTCTCCTTTCAAAGGTGTGGTCCGATTTGGGAAGAAAGGGAAGTTGTCTCCATGATACGTCGGTCCTTATGAGATTCTTGAAAAGATAGGAGATCGTGCCTATCGACTAGCATTGCCACCTTCATTATCTGCAATACATGATGTCTTTCATGTATCAATACTGCGGAAGTATCTCCCTGATGATTCACATGTTATTCAACCCGACGAGACCGAGCTGGATGAGACATTGAGTTATATCGAGAAACCGATTCGGATTATCAATCGTAAAGAAAACAGCTCAGAACAAAGATGATTCCGTTGGTGAAAGTACAATGGACTCGTCATGGCGTTGAAGAAGCCACTTGGGAGACTGAATCAGATATGAGACAAGAATTCCCAGCATTATTTCACTGATGTAAATTTCTGTTCAGTTTTATTATATACCTTTCTTATTGATATGATGGATTGTCTGTGATTTCGGGGACGAAATCATATCTTGGGGGGGAGAAATGTAATGCCCGGAAATTTAATCCTAGTAATCTGTATTATGGATTTATAATTTGGTATGATTATGAAAGGATTAACCGAGACACGATTTGAAGTAACGTGTGATAATTTTTGTGCGAGGACAGTGCATCTCGCGCACGGGCGCGACGTGATGCGCGCCCATGCGCCAAATGGGCGGAAGACCTCGCGCATATGCGCGAGCTGCACAGGTCGAGTCCAGAGAGCCTCGCGCATATGCGCGGAATTGAGGCGCGCATATGCGCGAGCGGCTGGGAAGACACGCGCCGAGACATACTGTCTCGCGCATATGCGACGAGAAGGGTCGCGCATATGCACGAGACGTGTTGCGCGTAGAGTTCGCCATTTGCCTGATGCATGCATGATTATATATATATACAAACGTTTAATCTTTCAAAAACGAAAAAGTCGAAGGAAACTTTGGAGGAAATAGTCCGTGAATCTTAGGATCGCGATTGTGCAAAATCCGTCCGTCTGATTTTAAATCCGACTTCGGTACTGTAATCCTGTCGACGTAGTCTACAACTGGACGTAAGTTTTGCAACGTTTTGACATGTTTTGAAATTATGCTATTGTCAGAATTGAATAGGATTCATATATGATGTTCTTGACATGTTAGACGTCATAGAATCGAAGTCAGATTGAGAAACGGACTGATTATGAAATTGTTATGAATTTTTAGGGTATATTGATTTATACCGGACAAAATTGAATTACGATTGGATTACGGATTGTATTGGATATTGGTTATGGATTGTAACTATTATCTGGTGATGTTGTATTGACGGGGATATTGAAATTGTACCGTTATACCGTTGATTTGAATTAAATCCAGATTAATCAGATTCAGTGTTGAATTGAGAATTGAATATTGATATTATGATTCTCAATATATCGTTTCAGATCTACAAAGACAGTCTTGAGTTCCGAACTGAGATTGCTTCAAACCGTGACTACAAACGAAAGGTATAAGTCAATGTGGTACCGGGAGATCGACTTAAGTCGGTTTAGACTTGAGTTTCCCTAAATCACATATTTTACTTTATTGCATTGATATTTGAATTGATTTGATCGATGTACTTGTTTTCTTGATTAGTAGATAACAGGTATTAGATGAGTAATCTATTGACAGAAGTGCCTGATAGTGGCGGGATCGCCACGGGCACATTGCACGATGTCACAAGATAGTGTATTGGCGATAGTGCCAAAGTCTGTCACCGGATGATTGGCTATCGATGTGGATAGAATTTGGGTTTCTTCTATTACTGTTGATCGATGTCGTATCGGTGTGGATAGAATTGGAGCTTCTTCTATTACTGGTGATCGATATTATATCGGTGTGGATAGAATTAGAGTTCCTTCTATTACTGGTGATCGATACCATATCGGTGTTGATAGAATCAGACCTTTTTCTATTTCTGGTGATCGATACTTTATCGACGTGGATAGAACTGGAGTCTTTTCTATTACTGTTGGTCAATATAGGAATGCCAACTTCTGGAAACCGGGATACCTAGACTAGGATTGAGTCTAGTCTAAATTGTGTAGCTACGAGTATTGTCGACAGTTTGATATTAGTTATGTTTCTGATTTTGATACATATTGCTGTTACCTGTTACATGATTTATATTTGTTTATATGATTGCATGTTTCGTTGATTTATACTGGGATTATATTCTCACCGGAATTATCCGGCTGTTGTCTTGTCTGTATGTGTACATGACAACAGGTGAGACAGGTTCAGGGTCACGGAGATAAAGAGAGAGATCGTGATTAGAGTGGTGGCTCCGGACTTGGATTAGAGATAGGGTTGGACACTTGATATTAGCTGTTAAACCTTAATTAAATAAATGTATGTGGTACAGAATTGGTACTTTTATATACTGAGATGTATATATGTTTTTATGTCACGTCGTTCCGCATTATTTTAAAAAAAAATTTTAGACCCTGTTTATTATAATTGATTAATTAGTGTCAATGATGATTAAGAACATGTTATCTACGATATATGCATGCTGTTATCTACGATATATGCATGCTGAGTCTTTAGACTCACTAGACTTGATTGTTGTAGGTACTGATGAGGTCGGGACCGAGGGCGGGGACCAGTGAGCTAGCTTGGGTCGGCAGTAGTAGGAACCCAAGGACCTCATTTATCAGTTTATTTATTATTTTATGCTAACTCATTTTATCGCGATGAATTATTTTAAGTTGTTGCTTTGAAACAAATATTTACTTCCGCTGCTATCTCGACAATGAACTTTTATTCCGCTGCTACTTTAAACATTGAATCTTTATCAGTATATTTTTTGAATGAGGACAAGTTATTTACCTTTAAAAAGAAAATTTCTTTAAAAAGAAAATTTCAAAATTTTTTGCAAATTTTCAAACACGAATTTCGGGCCTCTACAGCTAGCATATAGAGTCTCAATTTTGTCCCGGGTCATAAGGACTAATGGTGTACAACCATAAACTAGGACGTTTCCACTCGATAAGTGAGAACCACTTGGAAAGTCCTTTACGGAGGGTTGTTCAGTGAACTCTACAAGGAGCATATATCTGCATGTTCAGACATCACAATGTCCTCTACCAATGAAACATGGTACTCACATTGCAGATACTAGTCTCGAACTCGATCAGCCTACATCCTTCTTAGCAACGGCTGAATCGACTAGGAACTGTTTAGAATATACTGTATTCCAAATATGAGTTTCATGAAACTCATCATATGAGCATATCATATTCTTTCTACTATTTGTATATTCAAGGACTTTATCTATGCAACTAGCATGTGTATACAGATAAAGATATGCCAAAACAATAATTTCAAATATTATTAAAATAAAGATTGTTTATACATAGAGTTTCATTGTGAACACTCGGCCAACACTTGGCTCGATGGGCACCTACTCTGACAACAATGTGTTTAAAGTCTTGGCATAAAAGACGTTAAACATTATGCAGATTGTTAGGTGCTGCCTGCAATCTTGAGTGCTAGGAGTTCTAGTTTAGTGTTTCCCTTCTGGAGTGGGTTTGTACAAGGTGTTGTATAAATCATAGTCTTCTAGTGGATCCTACTAGAATTGGTAGAAGGGGTGACATATGGCAGTTGAAGTCTCCGAACATCCATAAACCTTTCTTGTGTCTTTAACTGTTTAACTATTATTTTTAAAACTAACTTGATCAGTTCAGTTCTTCCCATAACTGAATTGATACAAGCCCAAAGTGATCCTCCTTATTTCAGTTATACAGTTTATACAAACTAAAAGCTTTAAACTGTTCAGTTTTATTAACGGATGATTATTTCAAGTGTCTTCCGTTTGGTCTGAAAATCAAACTCGATTTAATTCATCGGTGTATTCATTCTTAGAACACAAGATATTGCAGCTTATGGAGAATATCATGATTGAAGCACCTTTAAGGGTATCAAAACTGATCCTTCAATTGGTATCAGAGCTAGTTGTTCTACGAAGGACATTTGAAAACAGATTAAAATTTGTTTTGCTTAAAAATATTTTAATATGTTATTTAAAAGTACAAAATATTATTTTCAAAATCATTTTAAAAAGTTTATTAACACGCATTGCAAAGAATAAAGAGGAATGGTTCTGCAAAAACATTGTGGCCACTTCTCTAGATTCCGAGCTTGGGTGTTTTAATCAATCAGTGTGCAGGGTTCTGAGTCCTACCTGTCGGCATTTCAGCAAAACGGGTAAGCAAATTATGTTTCAGTTGTAATCCGACCAGTTCAACTTTTCAACAGACGAAACCCAACTTCTGGCTGAAACTGTTAGATAGTAGAGCTTAATCATAAGCAGTATGCAGTCGATTCAGTGTCATATCATATTAGATCAAATTATCAATGCGGATTAGCATCAATTGAGTCCAGTTTGCATCAGCTGGGGAATAATTTTCAAGCACAATAAATCAAGTACAACAGGGAGTTAGATGTTCTTCTGGCAAAAAAACTAGGGATCAATGCAACAATTCAAGTGTTCAAGGCAATCAGTTGTTGGTATATCTAGTTTTATTATGTATAAAACTGACTGATACTTGATGTTGTTTAATATGTGCTATTTTAATAGTAATCTCCCTTTCAAATGATGATTTACTTAAATGTATGATATAAAGGACGCCTATTTGATTAAATAAACATTATGTTTGTTCATTTAAGTTTGTACGTAACTAAACTTCCATTTCAATCTCGTTGCCTAAACTGCTTCAATGTTCAAGGTTGATAAATTTATCTTTAAAAAGGAGTTTTTAATTCAGTTTTTAAGGGGGGTTTTAATATCGTTTCAATATTTTATCCCTCGAATTGAAAATTTTCTTTAAAATTATCTTTTAAAATATTTTCCAATTCCATTTTAGAGGGAGAGCTTTTGTTTATTCCTCCACTGAGTTTTCTTCAATCGCTAATTTTTTTTTACTCAATAAATATTTTCACTGTTAAATCTTGTTATCATAAAAAAGGGGGAGGATTGTTGGAATATTTTATGTCCGCATTCTTGATTTTGATATTAACAAAACTTGTAATTTGTTTCTAACAAGTTTATCTAGAGCGCAGAAAAGCTGAAACTGATCAGGTCCCGAACCAATCAGTTCCCTTGCCAGAACCGAAGCTATCGAGACACCAACTGATTGCCAAACCTTAACCAGTCCAAGTAATATATCAAATACTAGTTCAACTGATTGTCCAGCTGATAGGTGGTTCAGCAGAAACCTTCAGAAGCCCGACCAGCTAATGAAGAGTACAAGTGATAAAGAACCCAGCTAAACAAAAAAACTGATACAGTGAAATCAGTTCAAACTGACTTTACAAGACTAGTTCTGAATGCATGCAATCTAGGGTTTTTTTTAAAGACGTGTTTATTTATTTTTATGCTTTTAATGCATAACTATTTCATGTTAGGATCCATTTCATGATTATTTGAAAAGTTCACGCATTAGGGTTCTAGATGCATTTCGCGCTTGATTGAGGAACGGAGACCAGGGAAATATCAGGAAAATTTTTTTTATTGCATGTTTAATTTTATTTATTAATATAAGGTGTTTTAAGTCTATTTTTCAAGAAATTGGCTTTGTTGGGTATTTTTACCCGTCAGAGCCCATTTTTAATCGGTACGCAAATTTTAACGATTCGGAGGACTTTTTGAGGGCTCGGGCGATATTTTCAAAAACGTACCTAAACGAAATATTTTTCAGGAACATTTTTGGACTTGTGGGTATGTTATATGCATAAAAATTTCTCACCTGTCACTTTTTTATTTCATGGATTCTAGGGACTCCTGAGTAAGGGTCCTAAGGGGCTGTAAAACGTCATTGATTAAGTAAAAATCAGGCTAGATTCGAGACTTGGTGAGATATGTTGTAGGTCGTGAGCTGTTGTCAAGGAGGGGCTCGGGTTGGCTAGTGCGAAGGCTATGGGTGGTGGTGCAGATGGGCATAGTTTCAATCTTGTCCAAGAAGCTGACCCTCTTGGGTCCGTGATGGGGCTGTGAGAGAGCCGTGAGCTGCTGTTCTTGGTTAAATAGGTAATCGAAGGGATAGGTTGGGGGTGGTTCGTTTGGTTTGTTGAAGGGCTTCGGGGGTATCGCATATGGTTAGTTGTTTGGGCAGTAGGGTCAGCTAGGGTCCTTTGAGCTCGGTCTTGGTTCCAAGATAGCTGGATAGGTGCTGGACACGTTGGCTTTTAACTAGAGTCGATAAAACCGCGGTTTGGTTGCATTAGGGTTCGAACTTGGCACTTGCTGGAAATTTCAGCAGCTTGTGGCCTTGTTTTCATGGGTCTTATGGGGTTGGAACGTGAGGTTTAGAGGCTGGTAGGATGTATTTTAGGCATGGTTTAAGTTCGGAATAATTTGGTTCGGTTTCGGGTCGATTCGGGTTAAAACCGGGAACTCGGTCTAAGTTTTAAAACGAATCGAATAATTTTTGCAACAGAATCGAGTTTACGTCTAAGAAATACATTTAATTATGTTTTGGGATGTTTTAAGGAGTTTGGTAAGCTTCAGGTAGAAATTTAGAGGTCCAGGGATAAAACGGTCATTTTGCACCTGGGGTGAGTTTATGGTCCTGGCAGCGCCCTGAGCACAAATTTATCTTGCTTTTAAATGTTTATGCATCAAGATTATGATTTTTATGAAATTATGAAAAAATACGTTGCATGCTTGATTTTAAAAAAAATTTACGCATGTGCATGATTTTGATAAGTGATGAAAATGATGATGTTTTGAAGGATGAAATTAGTTGTGACTAACGATGTATATGTAAATGCTTAAGATGTATATGTAAATGCTGATGATGAGGCCTATGCACATTGGATCGGTAATACTCTCACTGATGTCTGACAGATGCCGGGTACCACGATTTTATGTAGATGAATCCATCATATAATAATGAACGATGTTACGAAAGTGACAACTAATAAACTGAATATATTAAAAGAAATTATGTATAAGTAAATGATGATATGATGAGCTGTTTTGACATGTTATGATTTCATATGACATGTTTGCATTTACGCTTTTAAGTTCATGAAAGGTATGTTGATTGCAGTATATTTTCATTGATGTGTGCTATGTATATATACTTGTTATTTCCTGACAGGTGTTGTAAGGCCCCAGAAATTTATCTGGTTAATCTAAAAGGATTTGGCAATAATTAATACGAATTATGGGTAAGTGAGAGGTGATTAAAGGCGGAACAGATCAGACCGGGACAGACGAGAAAAGACACGAATTAGGTGCGAGGGAGGTGCCACTCGCGCACATGCGCGACGTGATGCGCGAGCTGTGCGCGAGTTGGGCAGAAGATCCCGCGCATATGCACGGAGTGATGGCGCGCATATGCGCTGAGCTGTAGTATGCTTTGTCCAGAGAACCTCGCGCATATGCGCCGAGGTGAGGCGCGCATATGCGCGAGAGATGCCGAGACACACGCGCCAAGGAATTGTGTCTCGCGCATATGCGCCGATGGTGGTCGCGCATATGCGCGAGATGTGCTGCACAAAGGAGTGTGCCACGTTTTCTTATCTTGCATGTAATATATATATACGTATACAACCGATTCCTTCTTCAGAATTAAGGTAAGAATCGAGAAATAAACTCTGAGGTAGGATTTCGATTTGGGATTGAAGAATTTGGAGATCCGTCCGTCAGAATTTGAATCCGACTTCGGTACTGTGTTCCTATCAAAGCAAGCTACAACTGGACGTAAGTTTTGTTACGTTTTGACATGTTCTGAAATTATGATGTTGTTGGAATTGAATACACATCATATATGATTTTCTTGACATGTTAGACATCATAGAATCGAAGTCAGATTAAGAAACGGACTGATTATGTAATTGTTATGATTTTTGGAATTGATTAATTGAGATTCGATATCAGATTTGTATTGTTATTGAAATTATGAGTTGCACCGATATTGATTATGAGTTCTGGTATTATATCTGTGGTGTTGGAATTGACGGGGTTATCGAGAGTGTATTGTTATGCCGTCGAAACATCCGTAAATTGATATTGATCAGACTCGGTATTGGTTGAGATGGTATTGTGGAATCATATGTCGATTGGCATTGATCAGATTATGTTTTGATTTGAGTATTAATCAGAACAGGTTTTGAACTGAGTTATATACTGATATTGTATCTATTCGATTGTTATTAGCAGATTGGGTATGGACAGAGTTGACTTCGATACTTCGTCTTCATCGGACCGAGAAGATCAAGGTATAAATTAATGTTGAGTTGAGATTGCACAACTCGAGTGAGGTTTGGCTCGAGTTTCCCTAAATCACATACTTTACCTTATTGTATTGATTTGATTGATGTACTTGTTCTCTTGATTGATAGACAGCAGGTGTTAGACGAGTAATCTTGTGACAGAAGTGCCTGGTAGTGGTGGGATCGCCACGGGCACATTGCACGATGTCACAAGATAGTGTATTGGCGATTGTGCCAAAGTCTGTCACCGGATGTTTGGCTATCGATGTGGATAGAATTATAACTTCTTCTATTACTGATGATCGATATTATATCGATGTGGATAGAATCGGAGCTTCTTCTATTACTGGTGATCGGTACCGTATCGATGTGGATAGAATCATAACTTCTTCTATTACTGGTGATCGATATTATATCGATGTGGATAGAATCGGAGTTCTTTCTATTAATGGTGGTCGATACTATACCGATGTGGATAGAATACGAGCTTCTTCTATTACTGGTGATCGATACCATATCGATGTGGATAGAATTGGTATTTCTTCTATTACTAGTGATCGATACCCTATCGACGTGGATAGCACTGGAGTCTTTTCTATTACTGTTGGTCGATATGGGAATGCTAACTTCTGGAAATTGGGATCCCTAGACTAGAATTGAGTCTAGTCTTAAATGTGAAGTCATGAGTCTAATTGACTGTTATATTGATTCATGTTGATTACGTTCCTGAATATGGTACATATTGATTTACATTCCTGATGATGGTACATGTTTAGAATATGATTTATTCTTGATATGGATTTATATTCTGATTTGAATACATGTTAGACATATCTGTTATATGTTTTTATATTGTCTTTATGATTGCATGTATACATGATTTATACTGAGAATGTAATTCTCACCGGAGTTATCCGGCTGTTGTCTTGTTTGTATGTGTGCATGGCAACAGGTGGGATAGGATCAGGGTCAAGAAGAGAATGAGGCTGGACTAGATAGCGTGGAGATCCGGGCTTCGAAGCAACTTAGGATTCAGCACTGAGATATAGTTGAACCTAGTTGAATTCTTGTAGATAATACAAGATTTGTATATTTATGTTTAATATGTAATTTGAATTGAATTACATTACGTTTCCGCTTGGTATTTTTTTAAAAAATAATTTAGACCCTGTTTATTATAATTGTTTAAATTATTCCCAAAGACGATTAAGGAATGAATTAGCGTCCGGGTCCCCACAACAGGTGGTATCAGAGCATTAGGTTCCAGAACAGTAGGTTCTTGAGATTGAGATAGAAGAGAATGAGCAGGGTAGATTGAGTTTTCTTTCCTGCATGTGATTGCTAGCATGTGATCTACTTATAATGTTGACTTGCATTGTGTATGCTAGCATGATATTATGTTTACTGCTTTTAAATATATGTTACCTGAATACCTGAGTTGATTTGGTAATGTATTTGATTTGAAAATGAATCAGAACCAATTCTTGATCAGAAGGTAAGCTGATCAGGAAGGGACTGAGATTGATTTATCTCATGAGATACTAACCCTTGTGGTAATCAGATATCCCTCCCAGATGAATTAGAGAATGGGGTAGTACTTCGATTGATCAGATGGATGAGACAGAAACTTTGATGGAAACACAGATGAAGAAATTTCAATCGTTTCAACCGCCGATTCTGAAGGGAATGAGACACCAGTGGAGTGTGAGAATTGGTTAGATGATATAGAGATACTGTTTGATTCATTTGATTATCCAAATGAAAGAGAATTAAACTGGTGCCCAACCAGTTACACGAGGTCGCTAGGAGTTGGTGGATTACAACCAAAAGGGTATTAGAACAGCGGGGTATCGTGATTACGTGGGAAGTCTTTAAAGCTGAATTTTATTGAAGATTCTTCTCAGGATCGTACCGAGAGGACAAAAGAGCAGAATTTGAGACAAGGCCAACTTTATATTGAAGAATATGTTGCTAAATTCTCTACTCTACCGCGTTTTGTTCCTTAGATAGCTGGAAATGATGAAGATGTAACTGAGCAATTCATCAAAGGATTGAATTCAGAGATAGTTGCATTGATAAATATGCAGCGACCTTACCATTTTGCTGATACTTTGAATAAAGCAAAAAGGGCTGAGGCGAGTCTGATTAGACAACAAGAAAGGCTGTGTGCAATGCAACCCCAGACACAACAATTCTCTCTCCGATTGGATAGTGGCAGTACGAGTGGGAAGCAAGATTTGCTGAAAGCTCGAAAGAAACAGTTCAAGAAGTTAGGGAGCGGTTCATCTAGCTCCAGTTGTTCTAGCCTGAGTGATACTGGAGTTTATTACAGGACTTGCGGAGAGAGACATCCCATGGAGCAGTGCCAGGGAGTGACTTGTAGGTGCAATATCTGTAAACAGCAGGGACACTTTGCTAGAGTCTGTCCACAGAGGGGTTCCCGAAGATTTCAGGGAGCAGAATCATCTGGTGGTAGTGATCGAGGAACAGACCCAGGACACACGTGATGATATAGTGACAGGTAATAATCTTTCTTTTATGATTATGTTGCATATGTATTGATATATACTAATGCATTCCCTACGATTATCTTTGACTGAGTTGTATTGATATATGTTGTACCTGCTGGGTCTGTATTACTGTAGTATGGATCTTTGTCCCTTTTGGGGAGAGGAATTGATATCAGTGAATTCTGTAATATATTGTGTACTGCAGTAAAAAGAGAATGAGATTGAATTAGATTGTATTGTACTTGTGTTATCTGATTCTGACTACATTATTGATATTAATATGCTAACAAGTACAGAACTATTATAGATTCTTGCCAGGAGATGGTAAGATTCGGACCTGAGATGGCCGATGAACGAATGATATACGGTAAGGATTCTCGATTTTGAATTCCTTGATATCCGTATTATGTATGATTTGATGATTATCGAAAAGAATGGAGTAATTCCTTATGTATTCAGTTGATTACTGAAGTTGAGCCTATCTGGGAATGATTTGTCAGTAGAAGGAGAGTTGCTATAGTCGTTCCAGATGAAAATCCGGGTTTGTCTTATATCAGGGAGAGCGACTTCAGCCTTGATTTAATATCAAGTATGAATTTCATTTTAGACTTCTGTACAGAATGATCTTGATGGAATTGAAAGAATTGAAATCTCAGTTAGAAGATTTACTGCCTGAGAGTTAGAGTTACATTTGATTATGTGTTCCTCTGGGAAATACTTCAGTTCTGTGTATGGGTGGATAAATCCTGTGTTCCGAAGTGTTTTGATGACATTATGCTCGTTTTATCTATGAGATTTTGATATATTCGCAGCGTATGATTGATCGAATCGAACAGTTGAAATTTGTATTGAATATTCTGGGAACTGAGATTGTTGTATACAGAATTATTTGTCTATGAATCCAGATTGCAACAGAGTACATTCAGAGTCTGTGATATCTGAAGATAGTATACTGATTGATTGTAGCACAGTTGAGACAGTGATCCGATTGTTCAGAACTTGATTCCGATAGTCAGAACAGTGTGTCAATCAAAATACCAGATAGATAATGCTTTATTTTATATAATTAACTGATTGCTTGTGCCAGATATTTCGAATTTGAAATGACAGGTATTGTCAGATGCACACAGAAGTAGATTCCGTATTATTCTGGTAACAGGAAATGTGTGATAATTCGAACGGACAGTTTCGATGCAAATAAACAAAATCAGTTTTGTCAGAATTTGTATTGAAATGTCTAAATCGCTGACAGATGAGGACAGGAAAATAGAAACCAGGAGATTGGTTGTACAGATTATCGATTCCTGAATAGAAATAGGAGTACAATTCTATGGATCTGGTGATAGACTTACCGAAATCGTGCCAAGAATGTACTAGGATGTGGTTATGATTGAACGATTGTTCAAATCGGCATATGTATATTGTACAGGATGACGTACAAATATGACAAGACGACTGATAGGTAAGTCAGAAAAGGGGGTCAAATGGTATTGAATGCCAGAGTTAATTATATCATACCGTGGTTTTTGGTTGATTTTAAACTTTTGACAGAATGTATAACATGATGTTATATCTATGGTTTATAGATTGACGGATAGTTGGAGTGAACTATCTAGATACTGGAGGATATGCAAGAACTGTCGTGCTGGATTTTAGCACTAGTGACTTGAGATCTTGTCACTTTATGAATTATTGTATAATGATAGCTATCAAACAAGTATTGAGATAGCTACAGACGATACATTGTACAGTGAATACTGCAGATTTCCTCTGAATGCGAATGATATTACGGTGATATCTGAGATTGAATTTGATAAAAGCAGAAATCTTTATAAAGAAAATGAAGCTGATTCAGAAAAGAATGAACACCAGCTTCGAATGAACCGATTTGATATGCCTACGTCGGATGGTGACGATTGGTATTTGAAGCCGAAGATTGAGTAAATCCTGGACTGGGATAACCAGATTTGATAACAGCTGATGATATTGATTTGTTAAGAGCTGTTGATTGGTATATACGGATGTTGTATAGCCAATATTTGCAAGTAAATTTATCAGAATGGTTTGGTAGAATTAGTTTGCTGAAGTAACCTCTAGTATATATTTCTTCCTTATCTGAATTGATTGCTTGTGATTTCGAGGACGAAATCATATCTTAGAGGGGGAGAAATGTAAGGCCCGAGAAATTTATCTGGTTAATCTAAAAGGATTTGGCAATAATTAATACGAATTATGGGTAAGTGAGAGGTGATTGAAGGCGGAACAGATCAGACTGGGACAGACGAGAAAAGACACGAATTAGGTGCGGGAGGTGCCACTCGCGCACATGCGCGACGTGATGCGCGAGCTGTGCGCGAGTTGGGCAGAAGATCCCGCGCATATGCGCGGAGTGATGGCGCGCATATGCGCGAGCTGTAGTATGCTTTGTCCAGAGAACCTCGCGCATATGCGCCGAGGTGAGGCGCGCATATGCGCGAGAGATGCCGAGACACACGCGCCAAGGAATTGTGTCTCGTGCATATGCGCCGATGGTGGTCGCGCATATGCGCGAGACGTGCTTCACAAAGGAGTGTGCCACAGTTTTCTTATCTTGCCACGTTTTCTTATTTGCATGTAATATATATATACGTATACAACCGATTCCTTCTTCAGAATTAAGGTAAGAATCGATAAATAAACTCTGAGGTAGGATTTCGATTTGGGATTGAAGAATTTGGAGATCCGTCCGTCAGAATTTGAATCCGACTTCGGTACTGTGTTCCTATCAACGCAAGCTACAACTGGACGTAAGTTTTGTTACGTTTTGACATGTTCTGAAATTATGATGTTGTTGGAATTGAATACACATCATATATGATGTTCTTGACATGTTAGACATCATAGAATCGAAGTCTGATTAAGAAACGGACTGATTATGTAATTGTTATGATTTTTGGAATTGATTAATTGAGATTCGATATCAGATTTGTATTGTTATTGAAATTATGAGTTGCACCGATATTGATTTTGAGTTCTGATATTATATCTGTGGTGTTGGAATTGACGGGGTTATCGAGACTGTATTGTTATGCCGTCGAAACATCCGTAAATTGATATTGATCAGACTTAGTATTGGTTGAGATAGTATTGTGGAATCATATGTCGATTGGCATTGATCAGATTATGTTTTGATTTGAGTATTAATCAGAACAGGTTTTGAATTGAGTTATATACTGATATTGTATCTATTCGATTGTTATTAGCAGATTGGGTATGGACAGAGTTGACTTCGATACTTCGTCTTCATCGGACCGAGAAGATAAGGGTATAAATTAATGTTGAGTTGGGATTGCACAACTCGAGTGAGGTTTGGCTCGAGTTTCCCTTAATCACATACTTTACCTTATTGTATTGATTTGATTGATGTACATGTTCTCTTGATTGATAGACAGTAGGTGTTAGACAAGTAATCTTGTGACAGAAGTGTCTGGTAGTGGTGGGATCGCCACGGGCACATTGCACGATGTCACAAGATGACTGAACTGGGTCTTCAGTTCTTGAGATAACTGCCAGTTCAGTCGTGGCAGTCGAGTGAACTGGCTCTTCAGTTGTTTGAAGAAAGGTCCAAGAGATTGGTTCTTCAGTTGCTATTTGCTCTTCAACTTACTTTGTAGTAATCAGCTGAACTTCAGTGGCAGTTGTTTTAATCACTTCGTTTATGTTTTCCAGTGATAATTCAGCATCAGTATAAGGTTGAAGTTCTGCAGTTGATGATTGAGGAGAAGTAGTTGACGGTTGCGCATCCTTTGAAGAAGAATCAGTTACTTGCACAGAAGATTCAGCAACTAGTTCTTGGGATGGCTTTTGCGGTTGAACTGATTGTTCAGCTTGCTCGTCTGATGAAAGATCTTGGTAATATGCTCAAATAGTCAGTTCTTGATCCAGTTCACAATGCTTAATCTCCATCTGGAGTGATATAAGATCCGAATCCAGCTGATCATGAACTGCTTTGTCATTAAAGACAATTGGACTGGTATGATCATAGTTTTGGCGTAGCTAAACAACCATTTGTCTTAGCTTCTTTTGTAGAACCCGTAAATCAGTAGACGTATAAGCAATGCATAATTCTAGATTTTTAAATTTAATTGACTTCATTGCATAATTATTTTAAATGCATTTATTTGAAGTTAATTATTCATTATTTCAGTTCAGTAGTTTGACTTTTTAGCATTTCAGTTATTTCAGTGAGGCCGGACTGGAGTTGGAGTTTTGAGATAGAATTTAAGATTTGAGAAATATTTCCAGAAGTTAATTTAGCTAGCAAGTAAGTTCATTTAAGTTAGTAAGGGAGGTTTGAGGATTTAATTTAATTATTTGAGGTGATTAAGAAATGAACTCATTTAAGTTATTTAATTAAGGGGTAAGCTCACTAAATTATTTAAAGGATTAGTAAGGCTTTCAAGGATTATTAGTTGACTAGATAACCATCACTTCCCACTCATTTTATTAGCATGATTTCGGCCCCTTGGATTTATTAAGCAATTCATTCCAACTCATCAACTTTGACCAATTCTTTGCATGTAATTAGTAGGATAATTCTAGGATTTTTGGGAGCACAATTTAATTAAATAAATGGACATATCCTAGACTAGAAAAAAAGCAAAAATCGGCCACTACCTCCTAGAAGCATCCACCAACTCATTTGATATCAAACCATAATTCAAAATTCAAAAATGAGAAGACTTGGTCTTGATTCTTTCCTTATATCTTGCACCCACTTCCCTCACCCTCCTAACCATTTTCCCCCCCTCTCCTTTTCGAAAATTCAGAGTGAAATCAGACCCCTTTTCAGTAGAAAAAACGTGAATAATAGCTAGGGAGAAAGCGAGAAAAATCGAGAGCAAGAAAGGTAGACAAGAAGCGCTCCATCTCCTCCGTGCCGCGTCGTCGTCGTTTCGTTCGTTTTCTTTCGAAACGAAACCAGGCATGTCTAGATTTCTTTAAAACCTCAATCAAGTCATATTATCATTTATTTTTCAGTACATGATCATGTTTATTCAAGCAAAAAAACCGAGATACATGTCAAAACATTTTGGAACAACACATGCAGAATTTTCGTTTTTCCTTGGCAAGCTTCACGTTTTTCTTGGTTTGTGAGTTTCAGGTGATTGGTTCGACTCCAGGTTCCCAAGGAGACTCCTAGACACGTAATAGGATGCATTAGGACCATTTTGGCCCATTCAAACCTGCCCCATGCTTGCTGGAAATTCAGAATGACAGCAAGTTCCCATAGGCGCAGATTTGTGTTTCGAAATTTCAGTTTTGTGTCAAGGGGTTGGATCTGATCTTGGCTGCCCTAAAGGCTCTTAGCCATGGTTGGATCACTCCCCTAGCATGTCTAAGACGTGTCTAAGTTGCCCTTTTGGTGGCTTGGTCCATAGCTCATCGGTTTTTAATAAAAACATCACAACAGCCCCTATACCCCTTCGGCTACTTCGGTTGGACAGCTTTTGGTTCGTTTCTTTTGGTTGCTTGGTATGGATCTTGGTTGGCCTATGGCCCTTAGCCACGATTCATATCATGCTCCTAGATGTCTAGATTGTGCCATGGTCAATCAAATGGCCACTGGAACGACGCAAGACATCGATCTAAACAAAACACTACACACGCATGCACGTTGCTCTCGGTTGGACCCTTCGGTTGAGTTTTGGTGTGATGCGGATTGTGGCTGGCCTAGGGCCCTTAGCCATGGTTCAAATCATTTCTTGGGATGTTGATAAGAGTATCTGGTCGGTGGTTCACGCCCCTAATGGCCGATAGTCTCGAAACCAACGCAAGTCTTGTAGTTGCGCAGCTGCTGGAAATTACAGCAAGTTGCTGTGTCGTTTAGAAGGCTCGTTTGAGTTCTTGGTTGGCTTTTAGCCCATGGCCTTGGACTGGATAGTGCCTCATTGAGTTGGGAAGGTCATGTTTTTGACCGTTCGTGATTCGGTTCATTTTTGAGGTCGTACGAGAATTTACGGTGCAATGTGCCAAATTGACTCTCGAAAGAGCGTTTCGTGTTTTGGCCTCCATTCCACCTAGATTTCGACCCTATCATTTTAGGAGCATTATTTTATGATTTTTCAGCGTATTTTAATCATGACTATACGTCGGTTCGGTGTCGGTTCAGGTTGGCTCGGAGTCATGATTAAATGCGAAGTCATTAGGCGTCATAGTCGCATCTTTTGAACTAAATTGCGTAGTTGGTCATGTTTAAGCTATTGCATATTTTTCATAGCACAGTTAGGTTGCAGCGAGCCTGGGGACGATCCAATCCAATCCAGTTGGTAAAATTACAGGAATTTTCATTACGCCAGTTAATTATTTTACGTGCATTAAATAGAAAATGATTATTTTTGAGATTTATGCGATATGGCTTGTGGTTCATTCACTATGTGGGAGTGTTATTTTATACGGTCGCCAGTGACCGATCAGTTCAGTATGGTACCACCCGGTCACCAATGACCGGCCAGCTCAGTTCAGTTTCAGCCTCCCCGGTAGCCAGTTACCGATCAGTTCAGCTTAGTGCAGTGGCCACAGTCGTAAAACATAATCTCAACAGAAAATTTTATCAGTTATTTCAGTACAGGCTCCAAGGAGCAGACATTTTTACTGTGATTATCAGTTCATTTATGCACGTATTATAATTGCTCAGTACAGATTATTTTTCAGTATGCCTCAGGACAGGATATGTTAACTCATGCATATTTTAAATTCAGATTTTTACTCGTTAGATACGATTTATGCATGCTGAGTCTTTAGGCTCACTAGACTTGATTGTTGTAGGTACTGATGAGGCCAGGGCCGAGGGCGGGGACCAGTGAGCCAGCTTGGGTCGGCAGTAGTGGCACCCGAGGACCTCAGTGCAGCAGTTGTTATTTTATTCCGCAAACAATTTTATCAGTCGTTTGATAATTTTTAAATTGTTATTGTTGGCAAAACTTTATTTTCTTCCGCTGCTATTATTTTAAACATTGAACTTGATTCCCCAGTGATTTTATGAATGAGGCCATTTAAGTTCTTTTAAAAAGAAAATTTTTAATTTTCCGCAAATTTCAAGAAAGGAGTTTTAGGCCCTTTTACAGTTGGTATCAGAGCGGTGGTTCTGTATAGGGTTTCACTACTACTGACCGCGAGAAGCTCACGAAGCCACGTCTTCGGTCTGTAAGTTTTTCAGTTCAGCATTTTGTTCAGCATTTCAGTTAAAGCATGAATTATTTTGTCAGCATGCTTCAGATTTTCAGTACTTCAGTGTTCATTTAAGATAAAGTATGGAATTATGCATGTTAGTTACGTATGGGTTATGTTGGAACAGTATGGCCCCTAGACGCATTTTAGAGCGCAACAGAGAGGAGGAGCCTCGCCGAGAGGACAAAGAGGAGCATAGACCGGAGGGAGACCTACCACCTCCTCCACCACCACCACCGGACATGAGTGCCCAGATGTTAGCTGGGATGGCACAGTTCTTCGCACAGTTTGCGGGGGACAATGCCGCAGCCGTAGCCGCAGCCGCAGCCAGGCCGACAGGGCCCGAGGCTGTTTATGAGCGATTCATGAAGATGCGCCCGAAGGAATTCTCTGGGACATCTGACCTCATGGTTGCTGAGGGATGGATCAAATCCCTCGAGGTTATCTTCGAGTTCATGGAGCTGGGAGATGCAGACCGAGTCCGATGTGCCACCTACCTGTTCACTGGAGACGCCCGCTTATGGTGGGAAGGAGCTTCGGTAGCCCTGACCTTGGCTACACTTTCTTGGACCCGCTTTACGGAGGTTTTCTACTCCAAGTATTTTGCTGAGGAGGTTCGCACCAGGCTGACCACCGAGTTCATGAGCCTGAGGCAGGGGGATATGACGGTTACGGAGTTTAT
The DNA here is from genome assembly GCF_025594145.1 of Primulina tabacum. Lineage (NCBI taxonomy): Eukaryota > Viridiplantae > Streptophyta > Magnoliopsida > Lamiales > Gesneriaceae > Primulina > Primulina tabacum. The sequence continues at coordinate 22,766,020 of NC_134559.1, read as the reverse complement.
CCGTAAGTTCGAGAGGGGCTGTCACTTTGTGCCCCTGATCACGAATGATGCCAGAGCCAAGCTGATGCACTTCCTGGTGGGTTTACGGCCGATCTTGCGCCGGGATGTTAGGGTATCTGACCCTGCGACTTATGAGATTGCCGTCTCCAAGGCCTTAGCCGCAGAGCAGGATTTGCGGGATATCGAGAGGGATCGCCAGGGCAAGCGCCCAGTCCAGGCACCGCACCGCCCTCCTCCTCATCAGCATCAGCAGCAGAATAAGAGGCCTTTTCATGGACCGCCCAGGAACCGAGGCCAGCAGCAGCAGCGGGGACGCCCAGCCCCGAGGACTCAGGAGCACCCAGTTTGTCCCAGGTGCTCACGTCGCCATCCTGGAGCATGTATGGCTGGCTCAGGAAAGTGTTTTAAGTGTGGCAGTCCAGACCACATGTTGCTGCAGTGCCCTCAGAGGAATCTGCCTACCCAAGGCAGAGTTTTTGCTCTCCATGCCGCGGAAACCAACCCGGAGACTATGTTGTTGACAGGTACCTTTAAACTTTAAGTTATTCTTCGAATTTCAGCATTTTGGGAATCGGGATTTAGATTTTTGGAACTTAGAACTGTTATAGGATTGCATGCTCTACTCAGATTTATTTCAGAGGAATTAAGCTAGAGGAACCTTGACCTTTGCATGTCTATAAGTTTAGATCTTGTAGTGGGATTCAACTTAGAGCTCCGCTCTTTCAGGGAGAATTTTTATATCTGGTTCCGCTACCAAGGCCTTGATAGATTCAGGGGCCACTCACTCATTTATTTCGGAGGTCTTTGCAAACTTTCTCAAGATCCAGACCATTGGGCTAGATACAGCCTTTTCAGTAGTGTTGCCGTCAGGCGAGGAGATGGCAGCCACCAATGTTATCCGAGATATAGACCTTGAGCTGCACGGTAATCTTGTTTATGCGGATCTGATCGTGCTACCGATGCCGGAATTTGACATCATCCTAGGGATGGACTGGCTATTGAGGAACAGAGTGTTGATAGACTTCCAGAGGAGATCTATTCTTGTCCGACCTGCCTGGAATGGAGCAGTTCTTATTTGAGCCGGACAGATACTTTTCTTTACCGCGCATTATTCCTTATGTTCAGGCTAGGAAACTCATGCATAGAGGGTGTCGGGCATTTCTAGCGACTTTTTTATCTGTCCCCGAGGAACCCAGCCAGTCAGCCTCAGATGTTTCGATTGTCAGAGATTTCTTAGACGTTTTTCCCGAAGACGTCTCTGGTATGCCACCCGAGAGAGAGGTGGTGTTTTCCATTGAGCTTATGCCAGGTACGGCTCCGATATCCAAAGCGCCATACCGACTAGCACCGACAGATATGGCGAGCTTAAGAAGCAGATTCAGGAACTTCTCGACAAGGAGTTCATTCGCCCGAGATTTTCTCCATGGGGCGCGCCGGTCTTATTTGTGAAAAAGAAGGATGGCTCGATGAGGCTTTGCATTGACTACAAGGAGTTGAACAGGGTTACAGTGAAGAATAAATACCCACTGCCGAGGATTGAGGATCTGTTTGACTAGTTGCAGGGAGCTTCGATTTTCTCCAAGATAGATCTGCGTTCTGGATATCACCAGTTGAGGGTGAGAGATGCTGATGTCTCGAAGACAGCTTTCAGGACTCGTTATGGCCACTACGAGTTCCTAGTGATGCCGTTCGGTCTGACAAATGCGCCAGCGATCTTCATGGATCGAATGAATCGCGTATTTCAGCCGTACCTCGACCAGTTTGTGATAGTGTTCATAGATGACATTCTCGTCTACTCCAAGAGTCGGGAGGAGCACAGCAGGCATCTGACCACAGTGTTGCAGACATTGCAGAAACATAATCTATTCGCAAAGTTCATTAAGTGCGAATTCTGGTTAGAGAAGGTGGCGTTCTTGGGACACATTGTTTCTAGCAGTGGCATTGAGGTAGACCCGGCGAAAGTTGCAGGAGTCAAAGATTGGGTTGTGCCTCAGAATGCATCAGAGATCCGCAGTTTTCTTGGGCTAGCAGGATATTACAGGAAGTTCATTCAGGGATTCTCATCCATTGCCGTTCCACTCACAGCACTGACCAAGAAAAATGTGAAGTTTGTGTGGAGCGAGGAGTGTCAGAAGAGCTTCGATACTTTGAAGCAAGCTCTTATCTCAGCACCCGTTTTGGCTATACCGTCAGGACCTGGTGAGTTTGTTCTGTATACCGATGCTTCGAAGCTTGGTTTAGGTGCAGTTTTGATGCAGCACGGGAGAGTGATAGCGTATGCTTCTCGACAGCTGAAAATTCATGAGAAGAATTACCCTACCCATGATCTGGAGTTAGCGGCCGTAGTTTTTGCTTTGAAGATTTGGAGGCACTATCTGTATGGAGAGAAGTGTCAGATCTTTACCGACCACAAAAGCCTCAAGTATTTCTTTACGCAGAAGGAGCTGAACATGCGTCAGAGGCGTTGGTTGGAGCTTGTGAAAGACTACGATTGTGATATTAGCTACCACCCGGGTAAAGCTAATGTAGTTGCGGATGCTTTGAGCAGGAAAGTCGCAGTGATGGCTCACTTGACGATTCAGAAACCTCTTCAGATTGAGAGGCAGAAGTTCGATCTTGAGACTTATCCGCGAGGTAGAGTTCCTCGTTTATCTACCTTGACTATCAAGTCCTCTCTTATTGACCGTATTCGCAGCGGTCAGGCAGCAGATGAGCAGTTGGCACAGTGGAAGAAGAGAGATGAAGCCAAGGGCAGTGTTTTGTATACAGTCAGCGACGGTATTGTGAGATACCGAGATAGGATATGGGTTCCCAGCAGTGATTCTATCTGAGCAGACATCTTATCAGAGGCCCATACGTCCCCGTACTCCATTCACCCTGGGAGTACGAAGATGTACAAAGATCTGCAGCTATTGTATTGGTGGCCAGGGATGAAGAAGGACATCAGGCGTTTTGTATCCGAGTGCCTGACTTGCCAGTTAGTGAAGGCCGAGCATCAGAGACCAGCAGGTTTGCTCAAGCCTCTTCCTATTCCCGAATGGAAGTGGGAGAACATTACCATGGACTTTGTGACCGGATTGCCGAGGTCAGCCAGAGGATCGAATGCTATTTGGGTGATTGTAGATCGTCTTACCAAATCAGCGCATTTCTTGCCTATTAAGACGACTTTCACCATGATTCAGTATGCAGAGCTGTATATCCGAGAGATAGTCCGACTCCATGGTATTCCGGTTTCTATCGTATCCGACAGAGATCCCAGATTCACTTCCTCATTTTGGAAGAGTTTGCATTCGACTTTGGGTACGAAGTTGCTGCTTAGCACAGCTTTCCATCCGCAGACGGATGGGCAGTCAGAGCGAGTTATTCAGATTTTGGAGGATCTTCTTCGCGCTTGCGTCATTGATTTCTCTGGGAGTTGGGAGTCGAACTTACCATTGGTAGAGTTCACCTATAACAACAGTTTCCAGTCGTCTATAGGTATGGCTCCGTATGAAGCACTGTATGGCCGCAAGTGTAGATCTCCTGTTCATTGGGATGAAGTAGGAGAGAGAGCAGAGTTGGGTCCAGAGATTGTTCAGCAGGCAGCAGATGTAGTAGTCAAGATCCGTGATAGGATGAGGACTGCTCAGAGCCGACAGAAGAGTTATGCCGATCAGCGGAGGAGAGACTTAGAGTTTGCAGTGGGCGATCATGTCTTCGTGAAAGTGGCACCTATGAAGGGTGTCATGAGATTTGGCAAGAAAGGGAAGCTCAGTCCGAGATTCATTGTACCGTTTGAGATCCTTGACAGAGTTGGGACGCTTGCTTATCGTGTGGCTCTTCCGCCGAATCTGGCCGGAGTACACAATGTCTTTCACGTCTCCATGCTGAGGAAGTATATGGCAAATCCTTCGCATGTGGTGAATTTCGAGCCGTTGCAGCTTACTCCGAACTTATCTTATGAGGAGAGACCCGTGCAGATCCTAGACAGACATGAGAAGAAACTTCGGAACAAGCTCGTTAAGCGAGTCAAAGTCAAATGGCTCAACCATTCAGAGGAGGAAGCTACGTGGGAGTCTGAGCAGGAGATGAGAAGTCGATACCCTGAGTTTTTCGGTAAGTTCTAATTTCGAGGACGAAATTTCTTTTAAGGGGGGAAGGATTGTAGAACCCGTAAATCAGTAGACGTATAAGCCATGCATAATTCTAGATTTTTAAATTTAATTGACTTCATTGCATAATTATTTTAAATGCATTTATTTGAAGTTAATTATTCATTATTTCAGTTCAGTAGTTTGATTTTTTAGCATTTCAGTTATTTCAGTGAGGCCGGACTGGAGTTGGAGTTTTGAGATAGAATTTAAGATTTGAGAAATATTTCCAGAAGTTAATTTAGCTAGCAAGTAAGTTCATTTAAGTTAGTAAGGGAGGTTTGAGGATTTAATTTAATTATTTGAGGTGATTAAGAAATGAACTCATTTAAGTTATTTAATTAAGGGGTTAGCTCACTAAATTATTTAAAGGATTAGTAAGGCTTTCAAGGATTATTAGTTGACTAGATAACCATCACTTCCCACTCATTTTATTAGCATGATTTCGGCCCCTTGGATTTATTAAGCAATTCATTCCAACTCATCAACTTTGACCAATTCTTTGCATGTAATTAGTAGGATAATTCTAGGATTTTTGGGAGCACAATTTAATTAAATAAATGGACATATCCTAGACTAGAAAATAAGCAAAAATCGGCCACTACCTCCTAGAAGCATCCACCAACTCATTTGATATCAAACCATAATTCAAAATTCAAAAATGAGAAGACTTGGTCTTGATTCTTTCCTTATATCTTGCACCCACTTCCCTCACCCTCCTAACCATTTTTTCCCCCTCTCCTTTTCGAAAATTCAGAGTGAAATCAGACCCCTTTTCAGTAGAAAAAACGTGAATAATAGCTAGGGATACAGGGAGAAAAATCGAGAGCAAGAAAGGTAGACAAGAAGCGCTCCATCTCCTCCGTGCCGCGTCGTCGTCGTTTCGTTCGTTTTCTTTCGAAACGAAACCAGGCATGTCTAGATTTCTTTCAAACCTCAATCAAGTCATATTATCATTTATTTTTCAGTACATGATCATGTTTATTCAAGCAAAAAAACCGAGATACATGTCAAAACATTTTGGAACAACACATGCAGAATTTTCGTTTTTCCTTGGCAAGCTTCACGTTTTTCTTGGTTTGTGAGTTTCAGGTGATTGGTTTGACTCCAGGCTCCCAAGGCGACTCCTAGACATGTAATAGGATGCATTAGGACCATTTTGGCCCATTCAAACCAGCCCCATGCTTGCTGGAAATTCAGAATGACAGCAAGTTCCCATAGGCGCAGATTTGTGTTTCGAAATTTCAGTTTTGTGTCAAGGGGTTGGATCTGATCTTGGCTGCCCTAAGGGCTCTTAGCCATGGTTGGATCACTCCCCTAGCATGTCTAAGACGTGACTAAGTTGCCCTTTTGGTGGCTTGGTCCATGGCTCATCGGTTTTTAATAAAAACATCACAACAGCCCCTATACCCCTTCGGCTACTTCGGTTGGACAGCTTTTGGTTCGTTTCTTTTGGTTGCTTGGTATGGATCTTGGTTGGCCTATGGCACTTAGCCACGATTCATATCATGCTCCTAGATGTCTAGATTGTGCCATGGTCAATCAAATGGCCACTGGAACGACGCAAGACATCGATCTAAACAAAACACTACACACGCATGCACGTTGCTCTCGGTTGGACCCTTCGGTTGAGTTTTGGTGTGATGCGGATTGTGGCTGGCCTAGGGCCCTTAGCCATGGTTCAAATCATTCCTTGGGATGTTGATAAGAGTATCTGATCGGTGGTTCACGCCCCTAATGGCCGATAGTCTCGAAACCAACGCAAGTCTTGTAGTTGCGCAGCTGCTGGAAATTACAGCAAGTTGCTGTGTCGTTTAGAAGGCTTGTTTGAGTTCTTGGTTGGCTTTTAGCCCATGGCCTTGGACTGGACAGTGCCTCATTGAGTTGGGAAGGTCATGTTGTCGACCGTTCGTGATTCGGTTCATTTTTGAGGTCGTACAAGAATTTACGGTGCAATGTGCCAAATTGACTCTCGAAAGAGCGTTTCGTGTTTTGGCCTCCATTCCACCTAGATTTCGACCCTATCATTTTAGGAGCATTATTTTATGATTTTTCAGCGTATTTTAATCATGAATATACGTCGGTTCGGTGTCGGTTCAGGTTGGCTCGGAGTCATGATTAAATGCGAAGTCATTAGGCGTCATAGTCGCATCTTTTGAACTAAATTGCGTAGTTGGTCATGTTTAAGCTATTGCATATTTTTCATAGCACAGTTAGGTTGCAGCGAGCCTGTGGACGATCCAATCCAATCCAGTTGGTAAAATTACAGGAATTTTCATTACGCCAGTTAATTATTTTACGTGCATTAAATAGAAAATGATTATTTTTGAGATTTATGCGATATGGCTTGTGGTTCATTCACTATGTGGGAGTGTTATTTTATACGGTCGCCAGTGACCGATCAGTTCAGTATGGTACCACCCGGTCACCAGTGACTGGCCAGCTCAGTTCAGTTTCAGCCTCCCCGGTAGCCAGTTACCGATCAGTTCAGCTTAGTGCAGTGGCCACAGGCGTAAAACATAATCTCAACAGAAAATTTTATCAGTTATTTCAGTACAGGCTCCAAGGAGCAGACATTTTTACTGTGATTATCAGTTCATTTATGCACGTATTATAATTGCTCAGTACAGATTATTTTTCAGTATGCCTCAGGACAGGATATGTTAACTCATGCATATTTTAAATTCAGATTTTTACTCGTTAGATGCGATTCATGCATGCTGAGTCTTTAGGCTCACTAGACTTGATTGTTGTAGGTACTGATGAGGCCAGGGCCGAGGGCGGGGACCAGTGAGCCAGCTTGGGTCGGCAGTAGTGGCACCCGAGGACCTCAGTGCAGCAGTTGTTATTTTATTCCGCAAACAATTTTATCAGTCGTTTGATAATTTTTAAATTGTTATTGTTGGCAAAACTTTATTTTCTTCCGCTGCTATTATTTTAAACATTGAACTTGATTCCCCAGTGATTTTATGAATGAGGCCATTTAAGTTCTTTTAAAAAGAAAATTTTTAATTTTCCGCAAATTTCAAGAAAGGAGTTTTAGGCCCTTTTACATCTTTGCTCGTACTTGATCAAAGAAGTATTTCTTCCTCTCCAAAGACTGAACAATTGAAGCTGCTTTGACCATCTTCAGAACTATGGTTTCCAGGTCAATAAACATCTTCAAAACTGATTTCTTTTGTAGTTGCCTGGCAAACACTGCAGTCCTAAATTTAACCCATTCATCATAAGCCTGTAGCTTAGTCTCAGAAATTTATTGACCTCTTTCCAGATTAGGTCAATAAGAGTTTAATCACATTAGTGGGTCTGGGCTCTTCGTTTATCTTGTCTTTGCCCTTTGAGTCAGCCAGAACATGAGGAATCCTCAGTCCTGACTCAGTTGCATCAATATTTTCTCGAATCACTATCCCTTGGGTCCAGCATGGCGGTCCTCGGGTTTAGCCTCCCGCTCAGTCCAAGCCAGATCCTTGGTCCCCACCCCTAGTCTCCTCCAAGTCATCCTCACATGCATCGATCACGTCTAGTGAGTCTAAAGACTCAACACGTATAAACTGGAAGTAACGAGTAATACGTAATAAAACCACATGCAACTTTTAAAATAGAATGTACATGCTGGAACTTGAACTTGCATAAATAAACCTGAACATACGTACATACATACATAGACGTGTCATAACATGAAAGTTTTCTTAAACGAGCTTGCATACTTATACATACACCATACATACATAAACTTCATCATTTTTCGTCGAGGCATGTTTCAAAGAAAGTGACCCATAACATAAATCGCCTGTTCAGACTAAACCACAATACTGGGCTGACAGGGACGAATCCACTGCCACATACATGAGATCCCCGTTCATGCTTTAACGGGTGGATTGGTCCCCAGTTCATGCTTTAACTCTTTCTAATCCTGATCTAAACCCGTTCATGATTTAACGGGGTGGATTGGTCCCTGGTCATGCTTTACCGCTTTCCAATCCCATACATAAATTGGTCACAAGAAATTTAGCATACCTCAAAAACTTGAAATATTTTCTTTACACGTCAAACATACTTACTTGGCGTTAAGGGATTCGTTGGATCTCGTTTGGGGCCACTGCTGCAAATACTAACATGAATTCAACGCTTAAATTGAATAACTTAGACGTAGATATTCGTACTCACCACTGAATCAAGTAAATGGCGAATGACATTCTAGGTTACTCGGGGCTTGACCTCGTTTAATTCTCGTACTAAACCATGACATAATGTCCCAATTCGATCCCTAAAATATTTCCCAAAAACTGGATTACACGGACCCCGTGCACCCCTCCGGGTCCGTGTAGGTACTATAAAAGCATACTCGAAAAGAAGTGAGGACACGGACCCCGTGCCTAGGTCCGTGTAGACTCTGTAAAAAGACACTTCGGAAGAAACAAGGGCACGGACCCCGTGCCAGGGTCCGTCAAAGGATCCGTGTAGGCTCGGTGAAAGTAAACCAACGGGAAATCATGTATTCAAGGCTTATTCCTCCTAACTCTATCATCCCGACCATAAATCGACACCTCGAGACTCGTCCTAGAGTGCTAGAACACTCATTCAAACTCCAACAAACGCTCCAAAACAACGACGTCCAACTTACAACGCAATACAACTCTTGAACACGAATTTTGACACCAAAATCAATTACTACGATTTCTAACTAAACCAACTGCCTAATGACACGAAGCGAAATACCAACATACATCCCAACATCATTCTCGATATACCTAAACACAGCAATGATCACCCATCGATGCCCAACAAAGCCTGCAACAAGAAAATCTCAAGAACACATCAATAACATAATTTTTCAGAAAACGCAGTTTGAGTAGTCTCACGAAAATGATCATAACTCACTCAATTTTTATCCAAATATTTCGAATTTTATATCAAATCGAAATTATCAAAAATTTCTACAATTTTGATGTTGAAAGTTTTCTCAAAATCACGACCGAAAAATCGCAGTTTTCAAAAGAACAGTAAATTTCGAAATTTTAGATCTAAAAACGTTTCAAAATCGATCCAACATGTTACTGCCCAAACCTTGCACATCATACATGGATTTTTACGCATAAAACAATGCAACACATACTATGACATGATCGACGCAAGAAAAATAGTATATACGTGCCATGATAAAAACATACTATGACAATTCGTATTCGTATTCGTATTCGTATCCGTATCCAAGGAAACACGATCGTCGGGCTCCCACTAGGACCATAGCCCTCACGATATTTCCAACATGTAGTAGTCACAATCCCTTCACGTCCTTCAACACGTTATCATCACTTAATAAAAACATGCATAATATCATTTTTATTTTAAAACCAAGCATGCAACATATCTTTTAAATGTCCAATTTAACCATTGATAATCCATGACATTTTAAAATCATATTTCAACATGTAAAAGTTCATAAACATGTTACATAAACATATTAGCATATAAAACAGCAAATAGGGCACTGCCATGACGTTTACTAATTTTTCAGTGTAAAAAGACCGTTTACCCCTGGACGTGACATTTTACGTTTGACGTTTTCTTGATTTTCTTGACTCTAACATGTCCCAAATAATTATTTAAGCCTAAATTAAAATTCCCATAATTTTATTTAGCTTAAAAACTAGGCTTTTAAATAAATTCTTAATTGGACGTTTTTGAAGGCGTTTTAATTCCAAAAAATCCCAAACTTTAATATAAAATTCCTAAATTCTAAATTTAGTCTTTTTATATTATTTTAGTCCCAATGAACCACGACTCGACCCCCGTGAGCCGTTTTTCAAGTTTTTAAGTTTAGGAAACCCCAATATGACACATAAACTTTGACCCCTAGCCTGATTTTATCGAGTCACCCCCGAGCCATAATGAACCAGACCCTGACCAACATGTTAGAGGAACCTAATGGACCCAAGGATCCCATGTAAACCACCCCAAACAGATGAACGAAGCCCCAACCCCAGCCCTCAATCATGGCCGAGAAACCCCCAGGTGCAAGGACTCTTCTAGCTTTCTTCGGACTTAGCCAACCAACCTAGCCCCTGAACCAGCCTCTTGTGTACTTACCTAGGACCCCACGGCATCACCCTAGCCCAGCCCCAAGCCCCCAGGCCGAACTACATGACCCCTGCAAGCCTGTGCAACCCTGCGCTGGTTTTTTCACTCTTGGGTTCGAGTCCTTTGTCAACAAGGACTCCTCCCAGCCCACTTGGCTCGAGTCCTAGCATGGTTAGAACTCCTCCTTGACCCCTCACAGACCCTGGCTAAGCACTGGACAGAAGCCACGACCCAGCCAAGCCCTTGGAACCCAAAATCGAATCCGATAAAATTTACGTCCCGGCGTATAAAATCACCTAAAAACCCCTTATTTTCAAAAATATGAAAAAACATCAACCATATTTTAAATAATTAAAAATAATCATTTAATAAAAATATTTTACGTTTTTCAGCCCTCAGTCCCCGTTCCTCGATCGCAACGTGAATATTCCTTAAAAATACAGCTTTATGCAAAATAACAATTAAATCATATTTAATATAAAAATCATGCATGTCACACAAATAATTAAGCAATTAAATCAAGTGATTACTTTTTTTCAAATTCCTAGATTTGCATGTAGTTGGATTACATCGTCTTAAATTTGGACCTTACAATTCCTCCCCCCTCAAATTAAATTTCGTCCTCGAAATTAGAACTTACCGAATAAATCTGGATAGCGACTCTTCAAGTCCCTCTCGGTTTCCCAAGTAGCTTCTTCTTCCGAGTGATTCAGCCACTTGACCTTGACCATTGGAATGACTTTATTTCGTAATCTTCTTTCTTGCCTTGCCAAGATTTGGATAGGTCTTTCTTCATAGGTCATGTTTGGAGTTAGTTGATGTAATGCCCGGAATTTTTATCTGTTAATCTGCGAAATGATTTATTGTGAATTGATATGATTAGGATAGGATTAATCGGGACACGATTTGATTCAGCATGTGAGGTCGAATGTGCGAGGACAGTGCCTCTCGCGCTCATGCGCGACATGATACGCGCACATGCGCGAGGAAGGCAGAGGACCTCGCGCATATGCGCGAGATAGGGCGAGCATATACGCGAGGAGGTGTATTGGCAAACACCATGTCCAGAGAACCTCGCGCATATGCGCGGAAGTGGTGCGCGCATATGCGCGAGTCATCCGAGAAGCCAAGTAAAATTCCAGAGGACCTCGCGCATATGCGCGGAAGAGGGACGCGCATATGCGCGAGCTACAGTGAGACAGACGCGCCGAGACATATTGTCTCGCGCATATGCGCCGAGGAGGGTCGCGCATATGCGCGAGACGTGCTGCGCAAAGAAATGAGCCACCTAGCTTAAAAACATGCAGGATATATATAAACATATCAAAATTCATTCCTCAGAAATAAAAAGGAAGAAACGAAGAAAGGGAAGCACGAGAAAGAATTGAAGAATTCTTACGCCGTTAGATTTCGATCCGCCCGTCTGATTTTGAATCCGACTTCAGTACTGTGTTCCTATCGACGCAGGCTACAACTGGACGTAAGTTTTGTTACGTTTTGATATGTCTTGGAATTATGATATTGTCAGAATCGGATGTGGTTCATATATGATGTTTTTGACATGTTAGACATCGTAGAACCGAAGACAGATTGAAAAATAGACTGATTATGGAATTGTTATGAATTTCAGAGTTGAATTGGGTTGAGATATGATATCAGATGTGTATCGTTATTGACCATAAGTTGCTGGGATTGATATGTATCAATTTTTACTGCTGGGTATATTGAGATTGTACAGTTATGCTGTTGAAACAGAATTTGATTGAGTTCTGATTATATCCAGTATTGATTGAGGAAGGTATTGATATTGTATTCCTCGTTATTGTCATTGCCAGATTGAGTATTGACAGGCATTGAATCCGAGACTTCGACAGAGTCGGATTGATATAAAGAAAGGTATAAATAAATGTTGATTCGGGATTGCACAACTCGAGTTAGATTCGACTTGAGTTTCCCAAAATCACATACTGAATGATTATTGCATTTGATATTTGCAATGCTTGATATTGATATGCTTATTCTATTGATTATAGCAAAGCATGAGTCAGAGTTGGGCAGACCCGCCTAGTCTTTGGCAGAACCGCCATGGCAGAACCGCCAAGTCACTAGACTTTTGGATATATATTGATAGACTGAGGAGAAGACCGACTCCTACTGCAGATCTTCAATATAGACAGCCAAAGTCTGGGACTAAGAACGTACCACCATCTAGCTGGGGTAAAGTAAATGGGAGAACGTTGCGTTCTTATTCAGATCGGGATCCCTAGATTAGGATGAGTCGAGTCAGAGTCTAGGAGTCACAGAGTGCGATTCAGAGATTGCATTGATACATGTTTTTCAGATTTGATACATGCTATTGATATGTGTTTCATGCTTTTATATTTGCTTTTATATGACTGCATGTTTACATTGTTTATACTGGGATATATATCTCACCGGAGTTATCCGGCTGTTGTCGTGTTTGTATGTGTGCATGACAACAGATGGGACGGGTTCAGGGTCGAGAAGATGAAGAGAGATCGTGATTAGAGTGGAGACTACGGACTTTGATTAGAGATAGGGTTTAAACACTTGATTTATAGTCGTTAAACCTTAGTTTGAATGATTGTATATAGTACAAGACTTGTACTTTAATACTGGCATGTATATTAGAATGTATTATATTACGTTCCGCATTTCATATTGTATAAAAAAAATTTAGACCCTGTTTATTATAATTGATTAAATTGTCCCAAATGATGATTAAGAGCATGATTAGCGTCCGGGTCCCCACAACAGGTGGTATCAGAGCGATAGATCCTTTAGACTGAGATAGGAGCTAGTGAGCGGGGTAGATTGAGTTTTCTTTCCTTGCTTATGATTGCTAGCATGTGTTACTGCTTTATATAATACATGTTTACTTGACTATCTGATTTGATTGTAACGCGTATTATTAAGAATGAATCAGAACCGATTCTTGATCAGCAGTAAGATGATAAGAGGCGGACTGAAACAGATATGTTGTATTTGGTTACTAACCCTTGTGGTAATCAGATATGCCTCCCCGAAGAATACCAGAACAGGGTAGTACTTCGAATCCTCCAATGGATGTTACAGCAACACCGGTGGAAACATTGTTAAAGAGGGTTCAGTCATTTAAACTGCCAACCCTGAAAGGGACAGAGACTTCTGTTGACTGTGAGAGCTGGTTAGATGACATTGAGATGCTGTTCGAATCCTTGGACTACACTGATGAGCGAAGAGTGAAACTGATAGGGCACCAGTTGCATGGTGTTGCAAAGAACTGGTGGATTACAACCAAGCGGGCCTTGGAGCATCGAGGTACAGTTATTACCTGGAACGTATTTAGAACTGAGTTTTATCAGAGATTCTTCCCAGTGTCGTACAGGAAGGATAAGGGAGCGGAATTTGCAAACTTGAGGCAGGGTCAACTGAATATTGAGGAATATGTGACCAAGTTTTCTACCTTGTTGCGATTTGCTCCACATGTGGCCGAGAATGAAGAAGCTATAGCTGATCAGTTCATCAATGGTTTAAATCCCGAAATCTTTACATTGGTGAACACAGGGCGACTGAATAATTTCACTGATGCCCTGAACCGAGCCAAAGGAGCAGAAGCTGGTCTGATTAGTCAGAAAGGAGCTTCATATGTTCCTCCAGTACCGAGACCACAGCAACCACCTCCCAGATTTGAGGGTGGTAGCAGCAGTGGTGGAAAGAAGGACTTCTTGAAAGCTAGAGGAAAGCAATTCAAGAAGACAGGGAGCAGTTCATCTAGCTTGGGTGGTTCTCGATAGAGCCAGAGCTATACTGGAGTGTACTGCAGAACTTGCGGAGTGAGACATCCTACTGAGCATTGCCAGGGAGTGACTGGTAGTTGCAACGTCTGAAAACAGCAGGGACACTTTGCTAGGGTGTGTCAACAGAGAGGTTCCCAAAGATCTCAGGGAGCCGAATCATCAGGATTAGCGGCACAGACTGATAGACGACCTGCTACTGTTCACTCGTTTCAGCCAGCCCCAGCTCAGTCACAGCAGAGGCCCGGAGGTAGCTAGACAGTAAGCCAGCCTCCTAGACAGCAAGCCAGAGTATTCACTTTGACAGAGGAGCAGGCTCAGGAGGCACCACATGATGTTGTTGCAGGTAACTGTTTTATCATTGGTTACCTTGCTTATGTATTGATTGATACTGGTGCTTCTCATACATTTATTTCCGAGAAATTTGCATTGAGTCATGCTTTTCTTATTGAGTCATTATCTTCTGTAGTGTCTGTCTCTTCTCCGTTGGGGTCAGGTTTAATATCAGTGAATTCTGTAAAACATTGTATACTACAGCATGACGGGCATGAGATTGAGTTAGATTGCATCGTACTTGGGTTGTCTGATTTTGACTGTATTATCGGGATTGATATTCTAACCAAGTACAGAGCGACTGTTGATTGTTTCCACAAGATTGTGAGATTCAGATCAGATATGGTTGATGAGTGGAAATTCTACGGTAAGGGTTCTAGATCGAGAATTCCTTTGATATCCGTATTGTCTATGACTCGATTGTTACAGAAAGGAGCAGAGGGATTCCTTGTCTATTCAGTTGACTTACTGAAATCAAGTTCATCATTGGCAGACCTGCCAGTGGTGTGTGAGTTTGCTGATGTCTTCCCAGATGAGATTCCTGGATTACCTCCGATTCATGAGATCGACTTCAGCATTGAGTTAATGCCAAGTACAGTTCCGATTTCGAGGGCTCCGTACAGAATGGCACCGATTGAGTTGAAAGAGTTGAAAGAACACTTGGAAGATTTACTAGCCAAGGGATATATCAGACCGAGTGTGTCTCCTTGGGGTGCTCCAGTACTGTTTGTGAGGAAGAAAGACGGTTCGATGAGACTCTGTATCGATTACCGGCAACTGAATAAAGCAATGGTAAAGAATAAATATCCCTTGCCTCGCATTGATGATTTGTTTGATCAGTTGCAGGGTTCATCTATATATTCCAAGATCGATCTGAGATCTGGATATCATCAGCTGAGAGTCAGAGATTCTGATATCTCAAAGACCGCATTTAGAACCAGGTATGGACATTATGAGTTTATTGTCATGCCATTTGGTTTGACGAATGCACCGGCTGTATTTATGGGATTTATGAACCGTGTCTTTCAGAGGTATCTTGACGATTTTGTTATTATATTCATTGATGACATTTTGATATATTCGAAGAATATGATTGAGCATGCTGAGCATTTGAGAACTGTGTTGGGAATTTTGAGGGCTAGAAATTATATGCTAAACTGTCGAAATGCGAGTTTTGGTTGAGACAGGTTGTATTTCTGGGGCATATTATATCCGGAGATGGTATATCTGTTGATCCCATAAAGTTGAGGCAGTGATTTCTTGGCCGAGACCGACATCAGTGCCCGAGATTCGCAGTTTATGGGTCTTGGCAGGATATTATCGTCGATTTATTAAAGATTTCTCGAGTATTGCCAATCCTATTACTCAATTGACTCAGAAGAATGCTCCATTTGTTTGGTCTGAAGAATGTGAGACCAGTTTTCTTGAATTGAAGAAAATATTGACCAGTGCTCCGATCTTGACGATTCCATCAGGTACTGGTGACTTTGTTGTTTATTGTGATGCATCTCACCGAGGATTGGGTTGTATTTTGATGCAGCAAGGGCATGTTATTGCGTATGCCTCGAGACAGCTGAAACCACACGAGACTCGCTACCCAATTCATGATCTTGAATTGGCAGCTATCGTCTTTGCGTTGAAGATATGACGACATTATCTGTACGGTGAAAAGTTTGAAATCTATTCTGATCACAAAAGCCTGAAGTATCTATTTTCACAATCCGAGCTGAATATGAGACAACGAAGATGGCAGCAGGTGAAAGCAGAAAGAAAGAAACCAGGAGGACTGTTACAGAGTCTAGCAATTACTGAATGGAAGAGGGATCACATTTCCATGGAATTTGTGACGAAGCTACCAAGATCGTCCAGAGGTTGTGATGCGATTTGGGTCGTGATTGACAGATTGACCAAATCAGCATGCTTTATTCCGTACAAGATGACGTACCGACATGACCAGATGGCAGAGATTTATGTCGAAGAGGTGGTCAGATTGCACGGAATGCCGAAGTCGATTGTTTCAGACCGTGTTCCTCGATTTACTTCGTACTTCTGGCAGAGTTTACAGCAGACTCTAGGTACGAAGTTGAATCTGAGTACCGCATATCATCCACAGACCGAAGGAAAATCAGAGCGGACTATCCAGACATTGGAGGATATGCTGAGAGCTGTAGTGCTTGATTTTAGCACTAATTGGCAAGATACATTGCCTCTTTGTGAGTTCTCGTACAACAACAGCTATCAGACAAGTATTTAGATGGCTCCTTTCGAAGCGTTGTACGGTAAGAAATGCAGATCCCCTCTGTATTGGGACGATATCTCTGAGGTCCCTGAGATTGGACAGGATATGATCAGAGATATGACTGAAAAAGTGAAACTGATTCAGAAAAGAATGAAGGCACCACAGGACAGACAAGCCAAATATGCCAACATTCGACGCAGACCGTTGGTATTTGAGGTAGGAGACAGAGTATTGAAAATTGCACCTTTCAGAGGATTTGTCAGATTTGGCAAGAGAGGAAAGTTGTTTCCACGATACGTTGGTCCATATGAGATTCTCGAAAAGATAGGAGACTGTTTGTAATGCCCGGGATTTTATTTATTGTAATCTGAGATTAATATGAAATGAATTATGGATTAATTGATGTGATTATAGACGGAAAGTATTAGACCGGGAAAGAAGAGAAAAGATACAAAAGATGTGCGAGGGTAGTGCACTCGCGCACATGCGCGACTTGATCTGCGAGCATGCGCGGAACGGGCAGAAGACCCCACGCATATGCGCGGAGTGAGGACGCGCATATGCGCGAGGTGTCCAACAGCATTTCCAGATAATGTGGCGCACATGCGCGGAAGACGAACGCGCATATGCGCGAGAAGCCAAGCGACATGTCAAGAGAACCTCGCACATATGCGCCGGGGGAAGGTGCGCATATGCGCGAGAGCTGCCGAGATGCACGCGCCGAGACTTTGTGTCTCGCGCATATGCGCCGATGGTGCTCGCGCATATGCGCGAGACGTGCAGAACATGCAACAAGCCACTTGCCTTTCATGCACCGTGTATATATATATATATATATACATATCAGCCTTTAGAAATTAAAAGGAAAGAAACGAGGGTCGAGGGAATTATCAAATTTTAAATCATAGATTCGTGATTTCTGTGGAATCTAACCGTACAATTTTGAATCCGAGTACAACACCGAGTTCCTAGCGTCGACAGTTACAACAGGACGTAAGTTTTATTGAATTCTGGTATCATTTGAAATTATGATGTTGGGGGAATGGTGATTTGACCGATATGTTGTGTTCTGAGTATACTGATCAGTATATAATTGAAGTCAGATCGAAAAACGGACTGTTTTTGGTAATTATTATGATTTTCAAAAGTGATATAACTGAGATCGCGCAGATTTGATGTTATGACCTGTTATTATTGAAGATTATGATTCGTATTGATATCGATTATGAGTGTGATATTATATCTGTGATGTTGAGATTGATGGGGTTATCAAGACTGTATTGTTATGCCGTCGAAACATCAGCAGATTGACATTTGATTAGATTCAGCATTGCAATAGATTGTATCATGATATCGTTGACATTGATCAGATTGTGTTTTGATTGGAGTATTGATCATAATAAGTCGTTTATTGAGTTATACATTGACATAGTATATTGATATTGTCATTTCCAGATTGGGTAATGGACAGATTGGAATTCGAGACTCCGACTTCGTCAGACCGCGAAGACAAAGGTATAAATTGATGTTGATGCGGGATTGCACAAGTGAAAATCCTTACGCCTTTTATTTTAGGAATTTGAAGTTTGTGCAAGATCCACTCGTCAGAATTTCAATCCGACTTCAGTACTGTGTTCCTATCGACGAGGGCTTCAACTGGACGTAAGTTTTATTACGTTTTGTTATGATTTGAAATTATGATATTTGAGGAATCGGATATAATTCATATATGATGTTCTTGACATAGTAGACATCGTAGAATCGAAACTGGATCGAAGAACAGATACCGTATGAAATTGTTATGATTTTCAGAGCTGATTTGATTGAGAATTGATATCAGATTTGTATTGTTACTGATTATGAGTTGTGGATTGGTATATACTGATTTTGTATTACCGGGATATATCGAATTTGTACTGTTATGCCATCAGAATTTGATAAGACAGAGATGTCTCGGGTTGAGTTGTATATTGATACAATATATTCGATTGTCATTGCCAGATTGAGTAGTGACAGCGGCGACTTCAAGACTTCGTCAGATCGACAAGAGAAAGGTATAAATCAATGTTGATCCGGGACTGCACAACTCGAGTTTGATTTAACTTGAGTTTCCCAAAATCACATACTTAATTTTCATTGCCTCGATATGTTGCAATGTCTGAGATTGAGATGCTTATTCTATTGATTTATAGCAAAGCGTGTATTGAGTCATGGGCGGAGATGCCTAGTCATTGGCAGGATATGCCAAGACACTGGATGTTTGATTTATATCGATGTTTGCTTAGGAGTTGATTTATTCCTATCGCTGAGATTCGATATATGAGACAATGTCAAGGAACCGGGATCCCTAAATTAGAGATGAGTCGAGTATGAAATGACGAGTCACGAGTTTATTTACAGTTTTACATCATTCATGTTTTCAGATTTGATACATGTTATTGATAACTGTGATATGTTTTTATATGATTGCATGTTTACATGATTTATACTGGGATTATATTCTCACCGGAGTTATCCGACTGTTGTTGTTTTTGTATGTGTGCATGGCAACAGGTATGACAGGATCAGAGTCAAGAAGAGAATGAGAGAGGACAAGTTAGCGTGGAGATCCGGATCAGAAGTAGATAGGCTTCAGCACTTGATATATAGTAGTTGAATCCTAGTTTGATTTTAATGTATTGAGTACAAGACATGTACTTTACGTTTGATATGTATATCAGATTGATTACATTACCTTCCGCATTTGTATTTTAAAAAAAAAAATTTAGACCCTGTTTATCTTAATTGATTTAATTATTCCCAAAGATGATTAAGAAATAAATTAGCGTCCGGGTCCCCACAACCACCACCGGTAAATTAGCCGCGTGGATGTCTTCATTGTAGGATGTTGTAGAAAGAGAAATAAACAATGTAATAGTAGTTTGTTTTTATCAATAAAATTCTTATTTCTGTCAATGCTGTTAATTCTTTACTACTTTATTATTTCCTGCATTCAAACTTGACAAAAAATTACCATATCGAAATGTTAAAAAGACTAAGACAAATCAATTAAGCCAAGAATATTGCGAAAGTAAGAAAACTTAGTCTCGGGTAAAGGCTTGGTGAATATATCTGCTGCTTGTTGTTCAGTTGAGATGTACTTCAGCCTGATCTCCTTCTTGAGAGCATGATCTTTGATGAAGTGATGTCCGACATCGATATGCTTAGTCCTAGAGTGAAGAACTGGATTATATGTGATCGCAATTGTGCTTGTATTGTCACAGTAGATTGGTGATTCTTTTGCAACGACTCCATAATCTTTCAGTTGTTGCGGAATCCAGAGCAGTTGAGCGCAACAGCTTCCAGCAGCTAGATATTCTGCTTCAGTTGTGGAAGTTGCTATAGATGTTTGCTTCGTGCTGAACCAGGAGTTCAGTCTGTCTCCTAGAAACGGACATGATCCACTGGTATTCATGGGAGTATTTGCAGCTGAACATGTTTCCATGCCAAACTTCTTCAGCAGTTCTTTCTTATATTTAGTTTGACTGATAAATGTACCAGTTTCTAGTTGCTTCACTTGCAGACCAAGAAAAAATATCAGTTTAGTCATCATTCTCATCTTGAATTTATCCTGCATTAACTTAGCAAATTTCTCTCACAATTTGGGGTTAGTTGACCCAAAAATAGTATCATCAACATAAATTTGCACAAGCAACATATGATTTTCCTTTGTAAATTTGAACAGAGTTTTATCAACTATTCCAACAGTGTAATCGTGATCAGTTAAGAATTTTGATAAAGTCTCATACCAAGATCTGGGAGCTTGTTTGAGACCATACAATGCTTTATTAAGGTGATAAAAATGATCAGGAACAGAATTATTTACAAAACCTGGTGGTTGTTCAACATAAACTTCTTCCTGTAACTAACCATTTAGGAATACATTTTTGACATTCATCTGGTATACTTCGAAGTCTTTGAAGGAGGCATAGGCGAGGAATATTCTTATTTCTTCCAATCGTGCAACTGGTGCATATGTCTCATCATAATCAATTCCTTCTTCTTGCCTATATCATTATGCCACTAATCTAACTTTGTTGCGCACAACAGAACCATATTTGTTAAGTTTGTTCCTGTAAACCCATTTTGTACCTATAATAAATTTTGAAAGTGGTCTTGGAACTAAAGTCCAGACATTGTTATGGGTAAACTAATTCAACTCTTCTTGCCTAGCATTTATCTAGTTAGGATGAGTTAGAGCTTCATCAGTTTTTTTAGGTTCAAATTGATAAACAAATGCTGAATGTACAAATAAATTGAACATTTGATTTCTATTTTTAACCAAATAAGATAGATTACCTATCACCAATTCATGTTGATGTGATTTGTTCCATTTTTAGTTGGAACTGGTTAGATCGATTTCAGCAACTGTTTCAGTTGGTAACTGAACATTTCTTTCAGTTTCAGTTGCAGCAGTTTCAGTTGGTATTTTAATATCATCATGTTGTTCCACCAACTGATTGTTAGGAACAGCTTCCTGTTCAACTATTGATCCACTATTTCTGGTTCTGGTGTTTGAAGGATATGTCGATTGATGTGAACTTCTTCTTCACTATCATCCTTCAAACTGATTTCTGTAAAGTGCTCAGCTAGCTCAACTGGATCAGTTGTCTTATCAATTAGTGCATATTCTGAATGGGGATCGATTAAGGTGCCCGAATGCGCAACGGAAGTTTAAAATAATTTTCATGAGAAAACCGAGCACCCTAAGCCTATAATGTGTAGCAAATACAAAACACAAAAATGACATTCATAATGTGTTTAGAAATATACCTATCGATCACAAAGGATTGATGATGGCTCCAACTTAGTTGTCAATCAACCAAGCTCTTCTTCAATGGCAAGACAATCTTCAAGCTTTCCTTTGAGCCCACCTTGCTCAAATATTAAGCCCACCACCAACTAGCTAGAACCACTCTAATTTTGCACTAGAAAAATTAGAGCATTTTTCTTTGAGAAGTGTATTGTTTCCTCAACAATCGAAGAACAAGAATAATGGAGAAAAACAAGAGAAATTTCGACCAAAATGCTCAAGGGATGAAGGAGAATGAGTTTTCTTGGTGTTGTAAAAAGTTGAGTTAAGTATGTGTATGCCATGCCTTGGTTATACAAAAAATTTTCCCCCAACTCTTCACCTCCCCATGCACATTCTATTTGGGTTTGTAACAATTACAAGGCCCATGGACTTTTATTTAAATGTCACAATTTTCAAATACATTACTCGTTTGGCCAACTTTTAATTTAGGAACACTTCCTCAAATTAAAAGTTATATTCTCCTTATAGAAGTCATACTTCTATTTTTATTAACGCTTATAAACTCATTTATAAGCCGTTCAACACATTGAACTATTTTAACTTCTCAACGGGATCTAGAAAGCTAGCACTTGTGTGGCCCTCAATGGTTGTCCTTATATGAGCATACCCCAATTGCTCCATTCTTACTTATCAACTCCTTGATAATAAGAACGTCAGAACTCAAGTCTGATAGTACCCAACCAATCATGTTAAACGCCTAGCAGCATCGCTTACATGATTCCCTCGTTATCAAATGATAGTGCCTGCAAGAACCATTCAATTATGGTTAGTGTATAGTACGGTCCCTTCAACTCATATATCCCGACCGATTCGACAACCATTGGTATATCGAGAGTTGTCAATGAATCGATGCTATGTGTCATGTTGTAGTTGCATCGATGGTGTAATCTATGAAACTCCTTTCATAATTACCACCATATTCTAATCAGAGATTTCAACCTACATACACATGAGAACACATAGGATATCCATACCCGAAGGTAAGCGGTGAATCCCCGACTACAATGCATCGACTCCTATATGTTTCGACAGAACACCCAACCTTGCCACCTGATGACCCCATGAGAGTCGGTAAACAAGTCAAAGTGTAATTCTAGCACATAGAGTCTCAATGTTGTCCCGGGTCATAAGGATTAATGGTGTACAACCATAAACTAGGACTTTTCCACTCGATAAGAGAGAACCACTTGGAAAGTCCTTTATGGAGGGTTGTTCAATGCACTCTACCAGGAGCACCTATCTGCATGCTCGGACATCACAATGTCCCCTACCAATGAAACATGGTACTCACATCCCAGATACTAGTCTCGAACTCGAGCGACCTATATTCTTCTTAGTGGCGGCTGAATCGACTAGGAACTGTTTAGAATATACAGTATTCTAAATATGAGTTTCATGATACTCATCATATGAGCATCTCATATTCTTTCTACTATTTGTATATTCAAGGGCTTTATCTATGCAACTAGCATGGGTATTCAGATAAAGATGTGCCAATAATAATTTCAAATATTATTAAAATAAAGATTGTTTATACATAGAGTTTCATTGTGAACACTCGGCCAACACTTGGCTCGACGGGCACCTACTCTAACAATCTCCCACTTGCACTAGAGCCAGCTACCCATATGCATCAAACCCATCAATTCGCGATGCTACTCGAATAATGGTCCATGTAAAGGCTTAGTTAGTGGATCAGCAACATTATCTGCGGAGCTGACTTTGTCAATCGAGACATCTCCTCTTTCCACGATCTCTCGGAGGATGTGGTACTTTCTCAATACATGTTTGGACTTTTGATGAGAACTTGGCTCCTTTGCTTGAGCTATAGCTCCCGTGTTGTCACACAACACCGGGACTGGAGCAACTCTATTAGGAATGACGTCCAACTCTTGGACGAAATTCTTTATCCAAACAGCCTCCTTTGCTGCATCTGATGCAGCAATATATTCGGCCTC
Source organism: Primulina tabacum (assembly GCF_025594145.1). Lineage (NCBI taxonomy): Eukaryota > Viridiplantae > Streptophyta > Magnoliopsida > Lamiales > Gesneriaceae > Primulina > Primulina tabacum. The sequence continues at coordinate 22,742,627 of NC_134559.1, read as the reverse complement.
AGTGGTGGAATCCGCTGTACTATCTTGCTTGGAACACTTCCAAGAGACAGCAGCACCATTGAGCATGAATACGAACCCAGAGGTTGACATCGAGTCATCGATATCGCTTTGGAAGCTAGAGTAGGTATAGCCTTCCAATTTCAGTTCTCCACCCCATAGACCAAGAACAACTTATTGGTCCTTCTCAAATACTTGAGGTTGTCTTCCACAACTTTCCAATGTGGAAGACCAGGGTTCGATTGATATCTACTCACTACACTTAGTACAAAAGCCACGTCAGGACGTGTAGATATCATCCCATACATGATGCTACCAATTGTAGAAGCATACGAAATGCATGTCATCGCCACTATCTCTGCATCAGTCTTGGGAGACATAGACCTGGATAGAGACACGCCATGACACATTGGTAGATGTCCTCTCTTGAACTCATCCATCGAGAACCGCTTCACGATGGTATCAATGTATGTGGACTGGGTGAGACCAAACAATCTTCTTGATCTATCTCTATAGATCTGTATTCCCAATACAAAAGATGCTTCACCCAAGTCCTGCATCGAGAACTTACTCGCTAACCATATCTTAGTTGATTGCAACATCCCTACATCATTCCCAATGAGTAGAATGTCATCAACATAAAGTACAAGGAATGTCACAACACTCCCACTGACCTTCTTATACACACAGGGTTCCTCATGATTCTTAGTAAAACCAAACTCTTTGATTGTACTGTCAAATCTGAGGTTCCAACTCCTAGATGCCTGCTTTAGACCATAAATAGATCTCTGATGTTTGCATACCATATGCTCACTTCCGATAGATGTAAACCCTTCAGGTTGAGACATTTAAATTTCATTCTTAATATCCCCATTAAGAAATGTTGTCTTGACATCCATCTGCCATATCTCACAGTTATACCATACAGCTATGGCTAGCAATATCCTTATAGACTTGAACATTACAACTGGAGAAAAGGTTTCCTCAAAGTCAACTCCTTGTCTTTGAGTTTATCCTTTTACCACCAATCGCACCTTGAAGGTCAATACCTTCCCATCCGCCCCAAGTCCCTATGGGAACCGTTCCCTCAGATGGATCCACAAGATTCCACACTTGGTTCGAATACATGGAATTCATCTCAGATTCCATTGCTTCAAGCCACTTGGATGAATCGGCATCAGATAACGCTTCCTTGAAGGTCCTTGGATCACATCCATGGTTAGGCTCATCATGGCCCTCTTCAAGAAGCAGACCATACCTCATAGGTGGTCTCAAGACTCTCTCGGATCTTCTAGGAGCTTGTATCTCCTCTCTTGGCTCTTCGGGTGTGGGTTCTATAATTGTGGGTGTCTCTCGAACCTCTTCGAATTCTATCATCTCCCCTTTTCTATCCAATAGAAATTCCTTTTCCAAAAAGGTTGCATTCCTAGAAACAAACACTTTTTTCTTTGGGATGATAGAAGTAGTATCCAACCGAATTCTTTGGATATCCCACGAAGTAACATAAAATGGATCGACTATCCAATTTATCTCTGAATACCTGCTTCACATAAGCAGGGCACCCCCATATTCTAAGATAAGAATATTTGGGTGGTTTACCCATCCATATCTCATATGGTGTCTGCCTTTGAATGGACATTTAGTGGAATATCTTTAATTTTAAGTTATAGAGATCGTTTTCAAGTTCACCAGTACCAATCAAACATTCATTCTTGTAAATATTGCAAACACCTTTGCTAAATAAACAAGAATATCCATTTTTATTAGCATAGAAATGGAAACAATGTTTTTCACAAAATTAGGTACAAACAAAACATCTCATAAAATTAACTTAAAACTATTGTTCAACAATAAGTAAACATCTTCAACAGCCTTGGCAGCAACTCTTGCTCCATTGAACATCCTCAAGAAGGTCACACCTTCCCTAAGCTTCTTACTTCTTCCCATCACCTGTAACTCATTACAAAGATGTGAGCCACAGCCAGTATCCAATATCCAAGAAGTAGAGTTCATTGAAATGTTTACTTCAATGTAGAACATACCATTTTCAGAACTTTTCTGAGCAAGAGATTCTTTGCAATTACGCCTCCAATGTCCAGGCTTCTTGCAGTGATGACAAATATCACTAGTCTTGTCAGCCTTAACTGGTGTGGCTGCCACAACGGGATTCGGAGATTGCCTCAAAAAGGGCACGTTCTTCTTGGGATGTTGGAAAGAACGCTTTTTTCCCTTCCCATGTGGATCAATCTTCGTACCAGATGAAGAACCCACATAAAGAACCAGCTTCTCTTTCTTGATAGTGGACTCAAAGGTCACAAGCATGTTCACCAACTCCTCAAGGGTCAACTCCATCTTGTTCATGTTGAAGTTCACAACAAAAGGATCAAATGAGCTAGGCAGCGATAAGAGCAACACGTCGGTGGTCAACTCCGAAGGAAACATCAGATCCATGCCAACGAGCTTGTCCACGAGCCCAATCAACTTCAGGCCATGCTCATGGACCGAGGCCCCATCTCGCATGCGCAAAGTGATCAGCTCCTTGATGGTAGCATGCCTAAGAGGCCGTGTTTGCTCACCAAACAGCTCCTTGAGATGCAAATGAATGTCAGCAGCACTCTTTGTATCCTCAAAACGCCTCTGCAGCTCATCATTCATAGAAGCCTGCATATAACACCTGGCTTTCAAGTCATGGTCACACCATTCCTTGTAAGTCTGCAATTCCTCAGGAGTACAGTCAGTCGGAGCCTCAACAGGGGGCGACTCAGTCAGTGTATATGCTATCCTTTCCGAATTCAAGACAATTTTTAGGTTTCTTAGCCAAGTGAGGTAATTAGGTCCGGTTAATACGTGTTTGTCGAGTATTGTAGATAGCGGATTGCGAATCGAAGACATTGTCAAAAATTGTACTGAAAAGTATAACAGATAAATGTTAATGACTATTTTAAAATATTTAGTAAGATATAATGTGGGGACCCGGAAGCTAATCATGTTCTTAATCATCATTGGGACTAATTAATCAATTAGAAAACAGGGTCTAAATTTTTTTTTTCTTGAAAATGCGGTGCGGAACGTAATGGAATCTAACTAATATACATCTCAGTATCAAAGTACAATAATGTACAACAATTATTCAAACTAGTCTAAGGTTTAACTACTAAATTTCAAGCATTAAACCAAGTCTACATCCAAGTCCGAAATCACCACTCTAACTCATCTTCTCTCATCCATCTTCTTGACCCCGGTCCTGTCCCACCTGTTGTCATGCACACATACAAAACAAGACAACAGCCGGATACTCCGGTGATAATAAATCCCAGTATAAATAATGTATACATGCAGTTAACTGAATTAACATAAAAGCATGAATTATATCTGATCACATGTAGCATAATCAAACAACATGTATCAATACCAGTCTGTAAATAAAACATGAATCGTATTCTACGAAACATAAATCAATACGGATCTGTAAATCAAGTTCTAGTCTCGATATCTAAGACTCGACTCATCTCTTATTCTAATCTAGGGATCCCGATCTAATTTAGACTTTGGTATGCTGTATCGAATGTCTACAATAGACGTCGATCTACATCAAAGCTCATCGATACACCGTAAGTCTAGAGTCTACGCGGTTCTGACAAAGACTCGGCGATTCTGCCCTAGCTAGGCTGATCTGCCCTAGACTCAAGCTCTGGCTCTGCTATAATTCAATAGACTAAACATATCAATCTGATAATCTGCAAATATCAATGCAATAAAGTAAAGTATGTGATTTTAGGAAACTCAAGTCAAACCTAACTCGAGTTGTGCAATCCCGAATCAACATCTATTTATTCCTTTCTCTTCACGATCTTATGAAGACGAAGTCTCGTATCCCAATCTGTCCATATCTAAATCTGATAATGACAATCATATAAATACCATATCGGTATATAACTCAATTCAAGACCTCTTCTGATCAATACTCAAATCGGTATATAATCTGATCCATATCTGAACAAGGTACAATCTAATTCATATCAATGATATCACGATACAATCGAAATCATTACTGAATCTGATCAATCTCAATCAATACTGAATCTGATCAATTTCAATCTACTGATGTTTCGACGGCATAACAATACGGTCACGATAACCCCGTCTATCTCAACACCACAGATATAATACTAGAATTCATAACAAGTATCAGTACAACTCATAATCTGAATAATAACACAACTCTGATATAGAATCTCAACTAATTCAACTCTGAAATTCATAACAATTTCATAAACAGTCTATTCTTTAATCTGACTTCGATTCTATGATGTCTAACATGTCAAGAACATCATATATGAATTCCATTTAATTCTGACAACATCATAATTTCAGAACATGTCTAAACGTAACAAAACTTACGTCTAGTTGTAGCCTGCGTTGATAGGAACTCGGTACTGAAGTCGGATTCAAAATCAGACGGGTGGATTAAAGTAAAAAGGCATAAGGATTTGGAGCTTCCCTTCCTCGGTTCTCTCTTTTTCCGTTCTTCTTATGATGATATGAATTCATATAATACTTATATATATATACCTTGCATGCTCAAGGAAACGTGGCTCGTTCCTTCAAGAAACACGTCTCGCGCATATGCGCGACATCAACCGGCGCATATGCACGAGACCTACTGGTCATCGCACATCAATTCTCCGCAGCTCGCGCATATGCGCGACGCCTTCCGCGCATATGCGCGAGGCTCTCTGGACGTTGGTAACATATGCTCGCGCATATGCGCGCACTCACTTCGCGCATATGCGCGTGCGTGGCCTTCTGTCCATCTTGCGCATGTGCGCGCATCATGACGCGCATGTGCCGAGAGCTACGGTCCTCGCACAACAAATCTCACACGCGATCTCATTTTGTGTCTCGGTTACCCTTTCATAATTGTCTCGATTAAAATCAATAATCGTAATTTAACACGATATAAAATCTCGGGCATTACATTTCTCCCCCTCTAAGATATGATTTCGTCCTCGAAATCACATACAATCAATTCAGATAAGGAAGGAATGTATAATAGAGGTTCCTTCAGCAAATTCCTTCTATCAAACCATTCTGATAAAATTACTTGCAAATACTGGCTATACAACATTCGTATATACCAATCAACAGTTCATACCAAATCAATATCATCAGCTGTTATCAAATTCAATCTCAAATGTCACCGTAATATCATTCCAATTCAGCGGAAATCTGCAGTACTCACTGTACAATGTCTTATCTGTGGCTATCTCAATACTCGTTTGATAGCTATCATTATACAGTAATTCATAAAGTGACAAGATATTACGTTACTAGTGCTAAAATCCAGCACTACAGTTCCTGGATATCCTCCAGTATCTAGATAGTTCACTCCAACTATCCGTCAATCTATAAATTATAGATAAAATTATGCTATACATTCTGCCAAAAGCACAAAATCAAGCAAAATCACAATCTGATGTACTCTACTTCGGCATTCTAGCTATTCTGACCACTTTTCTGACGTCGATCTGTGTCATTTGGTCATGTTTGTACGTTATCTGGTACAAACTAATAGATATAGATTGAACAATCTGTCAATCACAATCATATTACATCACAATCTGGAAAGTATTGCAGTGATCTCGTTACGAAATTCATCGAAGTATACTTCCCATGTCTAGTCAGAAATATACAAATTCTGTAATAAATATATTGATTTCTATCTTTCTGTCTTCATTTATGGGCAATTCAGACATTTCAGTACAAATTCTGCCAACATTTCAGTATAATTCTATCATAACTGATTTAATCTGTCTATATCAAAACTATCTGTTCGAATATCATACATTCACAATCACCAACTGAAAACTGAATCTACTACTGTGTGTTTCTGTCACCATCTGTCAATTTCAGATTCGAACTACTTGGCATAAATAATCAGTTAATAATATAAATGAAAGAAAAATACCTACCTGGTATTTGGTTCTGACCATCGATATCAAATTCTGTTGTACAATTCTGAAACATTTGACATTACAAGATAATCATTCTCACACAGTAAAATCACATATCTGTCACTCTAATCGATGCTCTGCTCTGATTATCGAAATCTAATTCTGAACCTTTTGATCACATTTCTGACTCACTGAAATTCTCGAATTCAACTCTGATTCGAATTGAACTGTATATAATCTCAACGGTTCACAATGCTCTGTATCAAATACGGCTGTAGAATTATAACAATACTCAGGCAGACACAAAACAACAATCGTATACGAAAATCTGTCAATTCAGACCAAACATAAATTTCTGACATTTTTGACATTTCTGAAATTTCTGATATTTATGATCTCTCTGATATCGGTATCATTCTCAGTCATTGATTCTGATCTCAACTGTGTCAAAATCAATCTGCATACTAACTTCAGATATCGCATATTCTGAATACAATCTGTTTCAAGCAGAATTCATATCTGAAAAATTTATGTATACAATAATCACATTTCTCAGGATATCCCATTCAATCTTCAGTTACTCTATTCAATCAATCAGATGCTGCGAATATATCAAAATATCATAGATACAACGAGCATGAAATCATCAGAATATCTCTGAACATACTGAAATATGCCCAAAGAGAAACACTAAATCAGATGTAACTCCTGGTCGGTACTCTTCTACTGATCTTTTAATTCTTTCACTTCATTCAGTGACATTCTGCACATTCAATATCATTCTGTACTGAATTCTAAAACACAACCAGTACCTGGTATCAATTCAATTCTGAAATCTATCTTCCTGATATAAAGCAATTCTGGAATCTTATCTTTGTGATATAAAGCAAATCTGAAATCTTATCTGACAACATCAGCCAACTCGTATATCATTGGCAAATCTGTCAATGTTAGGCTCGATTTCAGTACATCTACTGAATACATAAGGATACCATCTGTTTCTTTCTGTAACAATCGAGTCATAGACAACACAGATATCAAAAGAATTCTAGATCTAGAATCCTTACTGTGGAATCTCTACTCAACCATATCTGGTTCGAATCTTATACTCTCCTGAAAGGAATCTATAATAGTTCTGTACTTGTTCAGCATATTAATGTCAATAATGCAATCAAATCAGAAAACCCAAGTACATCATAATTTAACTCGATCTCATTCTCATCTTACTGTAGTATACAATATGTCACAGAAATCTCTGATATCAATCTTTCTTTCCCAACAAGTAAGGGAATCAATACTACAGTACAATCAGACTCAACAGATACAGCATATCTCAATGCAACTCAGTCAAAGATAATCGTAGGGAATGCATGAGTATATATCAATACATATGCAATCTAATCATAAAAGATTATTACCTGCCACTATATCATCAAGTGCCTCTTGGGTCGGTTCCTCGGTCGCTACCACCAGAGGATCCTGGTCCCTGAAATCTTCGGGAATCTCTTTGTGGACAAACTCTAGCAAAGTGCCCTGGCTGTCTACATATATTGCAAATACCAGTCACTCCCTGGCATTGCTCTGTAGGATGTCTTCCTCCACAAGCTCTGCAATATACGCCAGTATAACTCGGGCTGGAAACATTGGAGCTGGATGAACCACTCGGTCCACTTCCCAACTTCTTCAACTGTTTCTTTCGAGTTTTTAGCTAATCTTGATTTCCACTCGTACTACCTTTATCAAATCTGAGGGGGAGTTGCTGTATCGGGAGTTGAATCACATCTAACCTTTCTCGTTGTCGAATCAAACTCACCTCAGCTCTCTTTGCCCTACTCAAATTATCAGTAAAATGGTAAGGTCGCTGCATATTCATCAATGCAACTATCTCCGAGTTCAATCCTCTGATGAACTGATCCGCTACAGCTTCATCATTTCCAATTACATGAGGAGCAAAACGCAGTAGAGTAGAGAATTTAGCAACATATCCTTCAATATTCAGTTGACCTTGTCTCAAGTTCTCAAACTCTGCTTTCTTATCCTCTCGGTACGAAACTGAGAAAAATCTTCGATAAAATTCAGTTCTGAATATTTCCCACGAAATCACTGTACCTCTCTGTTCTAACATTCTTTTACTTGTAATCCACCAACTCCTAGCAGTCTCTCGTAACTGGTGGAACATCAGTTTAATTCTCTGCTCATCTGAATAATTAAGTAAATCAAACAGTATTTCTATGTCATCAAACCAATTTTCACAATCTTCAGACGTCTCGGTACCACTCAGAATCGGCGGCTGAAATAACTGAAATTCTTTCAACTGTATTTCTATCTGAGTTTCTGATACATCTATCTGTTCAGTCGAAGTACTACCCCTTTTTGGAATTCTCCGTGGAGGTATATCTGCTTATCAAAACATTAGTACTCAAATACTACAAATCTGTTCCAATCTTTCTCGGATCATCTTACTGCTGATCATGAATCAGATCTGATTCATATTTAATAATACATAAAACCAATTCAAATCAGATAATCAGGTACACATGTATTTCTAAGCAGTAAAACATAATCTCATGCTAGCATACACAATGTCGATCAACATTAAAATAAATCTCATGCTAGCAATCACATGCAAGGAAAGAAAACTCAATCTACCCCGCTCATTCTCTTCTATCTCAGTCTAAAGGAATCTATGGCTCTGATACCACCTGTTGTGGGGACCCGGACGCTAATCATGTTCTTAATCATCATTGGGAATAATTAATCAATTATAAAACAGGGTCTAAATTTTTTTTTTCTTGAAAATGCGGTGCGGAACGTAATGGAATCTAACTAATATACACCTCAGTATCAAAGTACAATAATGTACAACAATTATTCAAACTAGTCTAAGGTTTAACTACTAAATTTCAAGTATTAAACCAAGTCTACATCCAAGTCCGGAATCACCACTCTAACTCATCTTCTCTCATCATCTTCTTGACCCCGGTCCTGTCCCACCTGTTGTCATGCACACATACAAAACAAGACAACAGCCGGATACTCCGGTGAGAATAAATCCCAGTATAAATAATGTATACATGCAGTTAACTGAATTAACATAAAAGCATGAATTATATCTGATCACTTGTAGCATAATCAAACAACATGTATCAATACCAGTATGTAAATAAAACATGAATCGTATTCTACGAAACATAAATCAATACGGATCTGTAAATCAAGTTCTAGTCTCGATATCTAAGACTCGACTCATCTCTTATTCTAATCTAGGGATCCCGATCTAATTTAGACTTTGGTATGCTGTATCGAATGTCTACAATAGACGTCGATCTACATCCAAGCTCATCGATACACCGTAAGTCTAGAGTCTACGCGGTTCTGACAAAGACTCGGCGATTCTGCCCTAGCTATAGGCTGATCTGCCCTAGACTCAAGCTCTGGCTCTGCTATAATTCAATAGACTAAACATATCAATCTGATAATCTGCAAATATCAATGCAATAAAGTAAAGTATGTGATTTTAGGAAACTCAAGTCAAACCTAACTCGAGTTGTGCAATCCCGAATCAACATCTATTTATTCCTTTCTCTTCACGATCTTATGAAGACGAAGTCTCGTATCCCAATCTGTCCATATCTAAATCTGATAATGACAATCATATAAATACCATATCAGTATATAACTCAATTCAAGACCTCTTCTGATCAATACTCAAATCGGTATATAATCTGATCCATATCTGAACAAGGTACAATCTAATTCATATCAATGATATCACGATACAATCGAAATCATTACTGAATCTGATCAATCTCAATCAATACTGAATCTGATCAATTTCAATCTACTGATGTTTCGACGGCATAACAATACGGTCACGATAACCCCGTCTATCTCAACACCACAGATATAATACTAGAATTCATAACAAGTATCAGTACAACTCATAATCTGAATAATAACACAACTCTGATATAGAATCTCAACTAATTCAACTCTGAAATTCATAACAATTTCATAAACAGTCTATTCTATAATCTGACTTCGATTCTATGATGTCTAACATGTCAAGAACATCATATATGAATTCCATTTAATTCTGACAACATCATAATTTCAGAACATGTCTAAACGTAACAAAACTTACGTCCAGTTGTAGCCTGCGTTGATAGGAACTCGGTACTGAAGTCGGATTCAAAATCAGACTGGGCGGATTAAAGTAAAAAGGCATAAGGATTTGGAGCTTCCCTTCCTCGGTTCTCTCGTTTTCCGTTCTTCTTATGATGATATGAATTCATATAATACATATATATATACCATGCATGCTCAAGGAAACGTGGCTCGTTCCTTCAAGAAACACGTATCGCGCATATGCGCGAGACCTACTGGTCATCGCACATCATTTCTCCGCAGCTCGCGCATATGCGCGACGCCTTCCGTGCATATGCGCGAGGCTCTCTGGACGTTTGTAACATATGCTCGCGCATATGTGCGCACTCACTTCGCGCATATGCGCGGGCGGGGCCTTCTGTCCATCTTGCGCATGTGCGCGTATCATGACGCGCATGTGCGCGAGAGCTACGGTCCTCGCACAACAAATCTCACACGCGATCTCATTTTGTGTCTCTGTTACCCTTTCATAATTGTCTCGATTAAAATCCATAGTCGTAATTTAACACGATATAAAATCTCGGGCATTACATACATATAAAGTATGGACTTTTACTTTATAAATGTTTACTCCCACTGTTTTGACATCTTTCACTACCCTCTAGTGAAAACGGGAAACTCCTTTCCTCAGTAGGTACGTAAGGTCCGATTAGCGAATTATGATCCGGAATAATATCAGCCAATCACAATTCCTAAAAGGTAGTTTCCAATTGCATCCCCATGCAACCCTCTACGTAAACTTTTGTCTCACGTTTGATTAGGACCCAATAATATGACGTCGTTCATCTTCACGTGTCAAGCCTTACCCATCGATGTTGAACCTTAATGGACGGTCGCAATGAGTTCCCCCAATAATATGAGCCGAAATCATGAGAGTTCCACGTAGTCACATCACCATGTCAATGGATGTCACAGCTTTCCGGCACCCAGGGCCCCCCAATAATATGAGCCAAACCCCGAGCACGGGTAGCGTTCATCATGCACCCATTGTCGATGGAAGACATGGAAATTATAAACAAATTTATATTCCCCTTTTCGGCTTGATATCAATTTTGAATCTTATTCAAAATGAGGGTTTTTAATTTTGAAAGGTCTCATTATTAAGTTTATTTAAAAGCTCGCCATGTTTGATCGTATGTTTGCCGGATTCATGCAACTTTGTTATTATCATAATAATAACGCACATACTCATTATTTATAACATATCATGCATATATTATAAACAGTAAACAAACAAGGATAATCAATCGCCCCAATACTAATGGCCCGTGTGAGCTAAACACGGGCCTAGGTCCAATCCTAAGGAAATGCATGGGATGCAAATGCAACTGTTACATTAGCTTCCAATATTTACATGTCTTCGATCTTCATAATCATCATGGCCACCATCTTCCAATCTTGATCATCAACTATACTAATATTTACAAATAAATATCCATGGCAAATAGGGATACATCTAATGGGGGTGGGAACGGGCCATAAACCAAGCCCACTTTATAAATTGATAATTATTACAATCTTTCAACACAAAATATCTAGCATACACCTAGCAAATTGGGCTTGGGCTTTTGATTATCCTTCATGCATAATATCACATATCATACACAATCAATTAATTATCACAATAATTAATTGATCCAATATTATATATCTTGATCCAATCACTAACCGCCACGATTATAAACTAAATTAACAAAGTATACAAACACCTTTGTCTACTTTCTAATTAATTTATTTATAACCGAATTTCTTGTAAATCACCATTACTATAAATAACTAAAGTCCAACTTCAATTATTTATTTTATGAGAAAATATTTGCAACTTTGGTAAATTTAAACTTAAGGGCCCAAAAAATCATTTTTCACCAAAAACATTTTGGTCCATTTAAAATTCACAAATATGTTAGTCATCCAATGGCCCATGACACTTTGATATTTCAAAACACCTTTTGAAAACCCTAGTCGTCATCACCGTCGCCGGAGCTCCGTCGCCGGATTCCGGCCAACTTTGCACAAAATTTTTTTTATTAAAATAGGGGGACTGTACGGGCAGCCCCTTGGGCTGCCCTTGCTGCCCGTTTCAGGCAGCCCCTCGGGCAACTACTTGCTGCCAAAAAGCCGCCCCAAATCCGGCCTTGAATCGTTGCAACAAATCATCTCATGCGGTTAGAAATCGACCTCAATATAATATCTTGTATAAGCTACACAAAATAGTATCCATAGCTCATGATACCACTTGAAAGGGGATCGATTAAGGTGCCCGAATGCGCAACGGAAGTTTAAAATAATTTTCATGAGAAAACCGAGCACCCTAAGCCTATAATGTGTAGCAAATACAAAACACAAAAATGACATTCATAGTGTGTTTAGAAATGTACCTATCAGATTACAAAGGATTGATGATGGCTCCAACTTAGTTGTCAAGCAACCAAGCTCTTCAATGACAAAACAATCTTCAAGCTTCCCTTTGAGCCCACCACTAACTAGCTAGAACCACTCTAATTTTGCACTAGAAAAATTAGAGCATTTTTCTTTGAGAAGTGTATTGTTTCCTCAACAATTGAAGAACATGAATAATGGAGAAAAACAAGAGAAATTTCGGCCAAAATGCTCAAGGGAGGAAGGAGAATGAGTTTTCTTGGTGGTGTAAAAAGTTGAGTTAAGCATGTGCATGTCATGCCTTGGTTATACAAAAAGTTGTCTCCCAACTCTTCACCTCCCCATGCACATTCTATTTGGGCTTGTAACAATTACAAGGCTCATGGACTTTTATTTAAATGTCTCAAACACATTTGAGTACATTTAAAGTTTATTTGATTTTACTCAAGCCCACTAGTTTAATAATTATTTCTAATTGGGCTCTACAAGGTCCAATGATGTTTAATTAATTCAACACTTGAATTAATTTAATTATTTGGACTCTACTAGGCCCACTAGTGTTTAATTAATTCAACACTTGAATTAATTTAATTTAGTCCATAATAATGTTCATGAAAATCACAATTTTCAAATACATTACTCGTTTGGCCAACTTTTAATTTAGGAACACTTCCTCAAATTAAAAGTTATATTCTCCTTATAGAAGTCATACTTCTATTTTTATTAACGCTTATAAACTCCTTTATAAGCCGTTCAACACATTAAACTATTTTAACTTCTCAACGGGATCTAGAAAGCTAGCACTTGTGTGGCCCTCAATGGTTCATTGATACAACTAGCCGTGGGTTCACATCTCCATGTGATTCGGACTAAACATGTCCTTATACGAGCATACCCCAATTGCTCCATTCTTACTTATCAACTCCTTGATAATAAGAACGTCAGAACTCAAGTCTGATAGTACCCAACCAATCATGTTAAACATCTAGCAGCATCGCTTACATGTTATACGGCATAATCTGATTATCAAACAGATTAGTACACAGTCTATACAATCTGTCTCAGCCCTCCTCTGATCATATACCTCTGATCCAGAATCGGTTCTGATTCAGTCTTTACAACTACATGCTGTAAATCAATTCAGATACAATACAACATATAATAGGGAAATCATTAAATCATGCTAGCACATCAAAAGCAAGGAAGAAAACTCGATCTACCCCGCTCATTCTATTCTATCTCAATCTACAGAACCTACTGCTCTGATACCACCTATTGTGGGGACCCGGGCTCTAACTCAATTCTTTTCGGGATTAATTGGATCTTTATTTCAAATGTGGGTCAAATTTTCGCTTTTTAACATTAATTCAAATGTAACTACTAACCATAATATCTTTCTTTATTTAATTACAACACATATAATATACATGTCAAGTTCTACTACAGACACATCACTAGTGTTCAATCCAAATCATAAACTACAAGTAGTACAAATCTAGTACAACATCACTACTGATCTTCTGCGCCCGTAGTCACCACGCTATCTTGATCTCATCTCTGACGTGACCCAGATCCTGCCCCACCTGTTGTTATGCACACATACAGACATAACAACAGCCGGAAACTCCGGTGAGAACAATCGGAGTAACTGTACGTCTTATTTTTAGACTTCGGCCATGTCTGTATCAAATGTCTACAATCGAAATGAATCTAATCCGAAGCGTCGATACCACCGAACATCTAGTTTGGCAAGTCAGCCAATGACTCTCCTATCTCAAAGGCTTGAATATAAATCTATAAACAAGACATCATCATATCAAGAGATTTGAATATAAATCTATAAACAAATCACAATCATAACAAAAGATAAACAATAATTCTAGTATGTGATTTTGTTGGGAAACTCAAACTGAATCTCATTTGAGTTGTGTCTTCCCCAAATAAAACATGCATTATACCTTTCTTGTTAAACCTTTATCGATGTTGTAGTCGAAGTCTCGAAGACGAATCTGTCAAACCAAATCTGAAATGACATATATATAATGCACCATATCAACTTCTAACTCAAAAGGATACACATACGGATCAATACTTAATCTCGGTATATTTCGATGGCATAACGGCGTAAACTCGCGATACCTGTCAACCCAAACTTCAATAATCAGTAACCACAATTCATAATCTTCATCATAAACACATGATAGTACTCCAAATCTGCATCATTTAACACTAAACATGCTGGAAACAGTAACGATAGCATACAACGTCCGTTCTCTGATCCGGTTGCGTTTCTACGATATCAATAATCTCAAGAACACGTAATCTAGTGAAATTCACCATTTCCCCAACATCAATATCTCAAATCATGCAGGAAATGAATGAAACTTACATCCCCTTGAAGCTTTTGAAGAGAAGAGCTCAAAATCGAAATCGGATTAACGTTTGGATGATTGAATCTTGTAAAATCAAAGTCCTAAAAGGGTTGAAGCTTTGAGGGGTTTCTCTGGAGCTTCTCGGTATTCCTCAGCTGAAATGGGAAGGAAAGAAGACACATACACATTAAATTGCATGGCTGAGGCAAGTGTCTCATTCTTTGTATTACACGTCTCGCGCATATGCGCGACATCACTCGCGCATATGCGCGAGACCTATGGGTCTCGGCAATGAAAATCCCAACTCCTCGCGCATATGCGCGCTTCATCTCGCGCATGTGCGCTAAAGTCCCTGGAGGTGTCGCGCATATGCGCGCCCTATCTCGCGCATGTGCGCCAATGTTTCTGGATGTGTCACGCATATGCGCGCCTTATCTCGCGCATGTGCGCGGATGCTTCTGGAATTGTCGCGCATGTTCGCGCATTTCTTCGCGCATGTGCGCCATCTGTTCTGTCCTATTTTGAATATTTCCTCATCTCATCTCACTTAATACTTCCCGTTGCATGTCATGCATACTCATATCTTCCGAGTCTCACATCAATGAAGACTAATAATCTCAAGCCTTACATTTCTCCCCATCTAAGAAATGATTTCGTCTTCGAAATCGCAGACAATCAATTAAATCAAGTAAAAAAGGCAATGTAATCGACAATGGAACGAACACTCACATCATAGAAATAACTCGGGATATCTCTGTCTCATCTCTGACTCTGTCTCTCAAGTCGCTTCTTCAGTGCCATGATGACTCCACTGGACTTTCACTAGTGGAATAATCTTCGTTCTGAGCTGTTTTTCTTTTCGATCAAGAATCTGTATTGGTTGTTCAATATAACTCAACGTCTGATCCAGCTCAGCTTCGTCAGGCTGAATGACATGAGAAATATCTGGCATATCTACGCAACATCGAGACATGAAAAACATCATGTATCCCAGATAAGGAAGGAGGAAGAGCCAATCGATATGCTCGATCGCCAATCTTCTCTAGAATCTCGTATGGACCGATGTATCTAGGAGACAATTTCCCACGTTTGCCAAATCTGACAATGCCTCTGAAGGGAGAAATCTTCAAGAATACTCTGTCCCCTTTTTCAAATACAAGCGGTCTACGTCTGACGTTTGCATACTTGGCTTGCCTGTCTTGTGCCGTCTTCATTCGCTTCTGAATGATCTTCACCTTCTCAGTCATTTCACGAATCATATCAGGCCCAAGTTCTGGTGCCTCTGAGATGTCATCCCAGTACAACGGAGATATGCACTTCTTGCCATACAATGCTTCAAACAGTGCCATCTCTATGCTCGTTTGATAGCTGTTGTTGTACGAGAATTCACACAACGGTAGTGAATCTTGCCAACTTAGTGCCAAAGTCTAGCACTACAGCTCTCAGCATATCCTCTAAAGTCTGGATAGTCCGCTCTGACTGTCCGTCTGTCTGGGGATGATAAGCAGTACTCAGGTGTAATGTCGTACCTAGAGCCTGCTGCAAACTGTGCCAAAAGTGTGAAGTGAATCGTGGATCACGATCTGATACGATAGACTTCGGCACACCATGTAATCTGACAACTTCTTTGACATACAACTCTGCCATCTGATCGTGTCGGTATGTCATTCTGTATGGAATAAAACAAGAAGATTTGGTCAATCTGTCAATAATGACCCAAATCGCATCACAGCCCCGGGATGATCGAGGTAACTTCGTCACGAAATCCATGGAAATGTGATCCCATTTCCATTCAGGAATAGACAAACTCTGAAGTAAACCTCCGGGCTTCTTTCTTTCGGCCTTCACCTGTTGGCAATTTAAGCACTTAGACACATATTCGACAATATCTGATTTCATCTGTTTCCACCAGAACTGTGTCTTTAGATCGTTGTACATCTTCCTGCCACAAGGATGAATACTGAACCGACTACAGTGCGCTGCTGACAATATCTGTTGTTTCAACTCTGAAACATCTGGCACTACAATACGGTTATTCACATACAGGACAAAATCATGTACCTGATATTCAGACTGATGTCCTGATCTGACCATCTGAATTGACTTCTGTATATTCTGATCTGTTCTTTGAGCTTCTTTGATTTTCATGATCAAATCTGGCTCAACTTGAATCGAAGCAAGTCGTAGAGGTCTACTAGCTGTATCAAATGTTAAACCAGACAAACAAAAATCTTCAACTAAATTCGAAACACCTATCGTCGATAAGAAAAGGGCACAAACCTTTCGACTCAAGGCATCTGCTGCTGCATTTGACTTCCCTGGATAGTACTTGATCTCACAATCAAAATCTTTCAGTAGATCAAGCCATCTACGCTGCCTCATGTTCAACTCTGACTGAGAAAACAGATACTTCAGGCTTTTATGGTCAGAGTAAATCTCAAATTTCTCATCATAAAGATAATGACGCCAAATCTTTAAGGCAAATACGATAGTCGCCAATTCAAGATCATGGATGGGGTATCGAATCTCATGTGGCTTCAGCTGTCTAGAGGCATATGCGATCACATGACCCCGCTGCATAAGAACACATCCCAGCCCTCTGTGAGATGCATCACAATATACAACGAAATCGCCAGTACCTGAAGGAATCATCAAGACAGGTGCACTGGTCAGCCTCTTCTTCAACTCTAGAAAGCTAGACTCGCAATCCTCCGACCACACAAAGGGTGTATTCTTTTGCGTCAACTGGGTAATCGGTTTCGCAATACTGGAGAAATCTTTGATGAATCGTCTATAGTACCCTGCTAGACCCATGAAACTGCGTATCTCAGGCACCGAAGTCGGTCTCGGCCAACTGATCACAGCTTCCACTTTACTCGGATCCACGGAAATACCATCTCCAGATATGATATGACCCAAGAAGACGACCTGTCTCAGCCAAAACTCACACTTTGACAGTTTCGCATATAATCTTTCATTTCTTAGTGTTTGCAACACAATTCTCAAATGATTGGCATGCTCATTCAAATTCTTTGAATACACCAAAATATCATCAACAAAAACAATCACAAACTCATCTAAATATCTCTGAAAGACGCGGTTCAATAGTCTCATAAACACCGCTGGAGCATTCGTTAAACCAAAAGGCATGACAATAAATTCATAATGTCCATACCTGGTCCGGAATGTTGTCTTTGGTATATCAATATCTCGTACTCGCAGCTGGTGATATCCAGATCTTAGATCGATCTTGGAATAGATAGATGATCCCTACAACTGATCAAATAAGCCGTCGATATGAGGCAAAGGATATTTGTTCTTTATCGTTGCCTTGTTCAGTTGCCTGTAATCTATACACAATCTCATAGAACCGTCTTTCTTTCGTACAAATAGCACTGGAGCACCCCAAGGAGATACACTAGGTCTGATATATCCCTTGGCTAGAAGATCTTCTAGTTGGGCTTTCAATTCTTTCAATTCTATTGGCGCCATCCTATATGGGGCTCTCGAAATAGGAACGGTACCTGGAATAAGATCAATACTAAAATCTACCTCTCGAGCTGGAGTTAACCCTGGAATCTCGTCAGGAAATACATCTGCAAATTCCCGTACTACTAGCAAATCTGCCAATGCTGGGCTCGATTTCAGTAAATCTACTGAATAAATAAGGAACCCATATGCTCCTTGTTGCAACAATCTACTCATAGTCAGGGCAGGTACTAAGGGAATCCGAGATCTGGAACCCTTACCGTAGAATTTCCACCCCTCTGTCATTTCAGGTCTGAATCTGACAATCTTGTGAAAACAGTCTACGGTGGCTCTGTACTTAGTCAACATGTCAATCCCGACAATACAATCAAAATCAGATAAAACAAGTACAACACATTCTAAATCGATCTCATGCCCTTCAAACTGTGGTAAGCAATGTCTAATTGAAGTCACAGATATCAGACCACTTCCCAACGGAGAAGAAATAGACACTACAGTAGACAATGACTCTACAGGCAATGCATGTGTCAATGCAAAACGTTCTGATATGAATGTATGTGATGCACCTGTATCTATCAATACATATGCAGGATAACCGCAAAGAAAACAGTTACCTGCAATCACATCGCCTGGTGCATCTTGGGCTTGCTCTTCCGTCAATGCAAACACCCTAGCCTGTTGTCTGGGAGGTTGGCGCACCGCCTGGCCACCTCTGGCTCTAGGCTGGGACTGTGTAGGCGTGGGCTGGAAGGAATGGACATGTAGAACCCGTAAATTAGACTACGTACGAGCCATGCATAATTCTAATATTTTGAATTTAATTGACTTCATTGCATGATTATTTAAATGTTTTACTTTGAAGTTAATTATTTTAGCCAGCAGTTTAATTTTATTCTTTCAGTTATTTCAGTGAGGCCGGACTGGAGTTGGAGTTTAGAGATAAATTTAAGATTTAGAAAATATTTCCAGGATTTATTTTACTAGCAAGTAAGTTTATTTAAGTTAATAAGGAAGTTCAAGGAATTAATTAAGTTACTTGAGGTGAGTAGAAAATAAATTCATTTAAGTTCCATAATTAGGGGAATTAATTCACTAAATTATTTAAGGGATAGATAAGGCTCTTAAGGTATTAAAATTTATCAACTAAACAACATTCCCCCTTCATTTTTATTGTATAATTTCGGCCACCCTTAGTTGATTAAGCATTGATATGCCGATCAGCGGAGGAGAGAGTTAGAGTTTGCAGTGGGCGATCATGTCTTTGTGAAAGTGGCACCTATGAAGGGTGTCATGAGATTTGGGAAGAAAGGGAAGCTCAGTCCGAGATTCATTGGACCCTTTGAGATCCTTGACAGAGTTGGGACGCTAGCTTATCGTGTTGCTCTTCCGTCGAATCTGGCCGGAGTACACAATGTGTTCCACGTCTCCATGCTGAGAAAGTACATGGCGAACCCTTCGCATGTCCTGAACTTTGAGCCATTGCAGCTTACTCCGAACCTGTCTTATGAGGAGAGACCAGTGCAGATCCTAGACAGTCAGGAGAAGAAACTTCGGAACAAGTTGGTTAAGCGAGTCAAAGTCAAATGGCTCAATCATTCAGAGGAGGAAGCTACATGGGAGTCTGAGCCAGAAATGAGGAGTCGGTACCCAGAATTATTCGGTGATCTAATTTCGATGACGAAATTTCTTTTAAGGGGGGAAGGATTGTAGAACCCGTAAATTAGACTACGTACGAGCCATGCATAATTCTAATATTTTGAATTTAATTAACTACATTGCATGATTTTTTAATTTTTTACTTTGAAGTTAATGATTTTTGCCAGCAGTTTAATTTTATTCTTTCAGTTATTTCAGTGAGGCCGGACTGGAGTTGGAGTTTAGAGATAAATTTAAGATTTAGAAAATATTTCCAGGATTTATTTTACTAGCAAGTAAGTTGATTTAAGTTAATAAGGAAGTTCAAGGAATTAATTAAGTTACTTGAGGTGAGTAGAAAATAAATTCATTTAAGTTCCATAATTAGCAGAATTAATTCACTAAATTATTTAAGGGATAGGTAAGACTCTTAAGGTATTAAAATTTATCAACTAAACAACATTCCCCTTCATTTTTATTGTGTAATTTCGGCCACCCTTAGTTGATTAAGCATTGATATGCCAACTCACCCTTTGACCCATTCTTTGTTATTTTAGTATGCTAACCCTTTTAATTATTAATCAACCTTAATTAATTAAATTATTAAGCATTATCCTAGTCTAGATTAACATGAGGAATCGGTCACTCATTCTAGATCCATCCAAGAGATTTGATAGCAAACCAAATTCAAAATTTCAAAAGAGGAGACTTGGTTATACCTTGGTATCCCTTTATTTTTGGATCTCCATCACACTCCTAACCATTTCCCCTCCCCCCACCACCGAAATCTTAAGAGAGTTCAGAGCATTTTCATGGGTTTATTGAGAAAAAAAAATCGATAGCTCATTAAGGAAAAATCGAGTGAAGAACGAGGTAGCAAGATCGCTTCATCTCCTCCGAGCCGAGTCGTCTTATTCGTTCGTTTACCTTTCAAAACGAACCCAGGCATGCATATATTCTTCCTTGACTCTTCAATCAAGTCCCATTATCATTATTTTTACATTACATGATCATCATTTACATGCAAAAACCGAAACACACCAAGAATTTTCAGAAAAATATAACATGCAGATTTTCGGTTTCCATGACAAGCTTCACTGGTTCTCTTGTTTTGACGTTTCAGGAGGATGGCTTGACTCCAGGCTCACTAGGCTACATCTAGACACATACTAGGGCGTGTCAAGACCATGATGGTCCATTCAAACCAGCCCCATGCATGAAAGAAACCGAAATTGACAGCAGCTTCTCATTCATAGCCATTTGTGTTTTTCGAAAATTCTGTTTTGAGGTCAAGGGAAAGGATCTGATCTTGGCTGCCCTAATGGCCTATAGCCATGGTTAGATCACTTCCCTAGCATGTCTAAGACGTGACTAAGTCGCCCTTTTGGTGGCTTGGTCCATGGTGAATCGGTTTTTAAATAAAACAACAAGAACAGCCCCTCCCCTCTCGGCCCCTTCGGTTTTTGACAGCATGTGTGTGTTCGAGTCTTGTGGAATGGTATGGATCTTGGTTGGCCTATGGCCCTTAGCCACTGTTCATACCATGCCCCTAGATGTCTAGATCGTGCCATGGTCAATCAATGGCCACTGAAACGAGTCGAAACAGCAAGCGTAGCACAACACCACACACGCACGCATGAGGGCCCTCGGTAAGAGCTTTTGGTTGAGAGTCTCTGGTCGGTGGTTCACGCCCCAATGGCCGGTAGTCTCGAAAACAACACAAGACACGCGATTGCACAGCTGCTGGAATTTGACAGCAACTTGCTGTGATGGTTTGGAGGCTCGTTTGAGTTCTTGGTTGGCTTTTAGCCTATGGCCTTGGACTAGACAGTGCCTCATCGAGTTAGGAAGGTTGTGTTTTTGACCGTTCGTGATTCAGATCATTTTTGAGGTCGTACGAGAATTTACGGTGCAATGTGCCAAATTGACTCTCGAAACGGCGTTTTTTTTTTGTTTTGGCCTCCATTTCACCTAGATTTCGACCCTCATCATTTTTGGAGCATTAGTTCATAAATTTAAGCGTATTTTAATCATGACTATACGTCGGTTCGGTGTTGGTTCGGGTTGGTTCGGAGTCATGATTAAATACGAAGTCGTTAGACGTAATTGTCGCATTTTCAAACTTAATTGCATAGTTTGATCAGGTATAAGCTATTGCATATTTTTCATGGCATATTTAGGTTGCAGGGAGCCTGGGAGCGATCCAATCCAGTTGGTAAAATATACATGATATTTTCATTATGCCATTTAATTATATCACGTGCATGAAAATATAAAATACTTATTTTTGAGATTTATGCGATATTGCTTGTGGTCAATTCACTATTATGGGATCAGTTCAGTTTTGTACCACCCGGTCGCAAGTGGCCGGTCAGCTCAGTTCAGTTTGATACTCCCCGGTAGCCAGTTACCGATCAGTTCAGTTCAGTGCAGGGGCCACAGGCGTAGACCATAATCTCAACAAAATATTTTTATCAGTTATTTCAGTACAGGGCTCCAAGGAGCAAACATTTTCACTATGATTTTCAGTTCAGTTATGCACGTATCATAATTGCTCAGTACAAGTTATTTTAAGTATGCCTTATGACATGATATATTATCCCATGCAAATTTTACTTTAGTATTTACTCGTTACCTACTATATTTGCATGATGAGTCTTTAGGCTCACTAGACTTGATTGTTGTAGGTACCAATGAGCTTGGGGCCGAGGGCGGGGACCAGTGAGCCAGCTTGGGTCGGCAGTAGTGGCACCCGAGGACCCCATTTGCAGCATGTTACCATTTTATGCAAACATTTTTATCCGTTGTTGAATATTCTTAAATTGTTATTTTTGGCAAACTTTATTTTCTTCCGCTGCTATATTTTTAAACATTGAACTTGATTCATCAGTTGATTTTATGTATGAGGCAATTTAAGTTCTTTAAAAAGAAACTTTTTAATTTTCCTCAAAATTTTCGAGCAAGGATTTTTCGGGCCTTCACAGTTGGTATCAGAACCTATGTTCTTGTAAAGGGTTACACTACTACTGACCACGAGAAGCTCACGAAGCCACGTCTTCGGTCTGTAAGTTTCAATGTTCAGCATTTTATTTAAAGCATGAATTATTTTGACAGCATGCTTCCATGAAATAATTTCGACCAGATTTTTCAGCATTTCAGTGTTCATTTAAAATAAATTATGGAATTATGCATGTTAGTTACGTATGGGTTATGTTTGGAACAGTATGCCCCCTAGACGTCAAGTAGGACGCCCGAGAGATAGTGGCGAGCACCGTTGTGAGGACGATGACGATCAGAGACAAGAGAGGCAGACACATCCTCCTCCTCCTCCACCTCCACCACCGCCCCCACCTGACATGAGTGCCCAGATGCTAGCTGGGATGACACAGTTCTTCGCACAGTTTGCGGGGAACAATGCCGCAGCCGCAGCCGCAGCCAGGCCGACAGGGCCCAAGGCTGTTTATGAGTGGTTTATGAAGATGCGGCCGAAGGAGTTTTCTGGGACGTCTGACCCCATGATTGCCGAGGGATGGATCAAATCCCTCGAGGTTATCTTCGAGTTCCTGGAGCTGGGAGATGCAGACAGAGTCCGTTGTGCAACCTATCTGTTCAGTGGAGATGCCCGCTTATGGTGGGAAGGAGCGTCAGTAGCCCTGACCTTGGCTACACTGTCTTGGACACATTCACGGAGGTTTTCTACTCCAAATATTTTGCTGAGGAAGTGCGCACCAGGTTGACCACTGAGTTCATGAGCCTGAGACAGGGAGATATGACGGTTACGGAGTTCATCCGTAAGTTCGAGAGGGGCTGTCATTTTGTGCCCCTGATAGCGAATGATGCCAGAGCTAAGTTGAAGCATTTCCTGGTGGGTCTACAGCCGATCTTGCGCCGGGATGTTAGGGTGTCTGACCCTGCTACTTATGAGATTGCTGTCTCCAAAGCCCTAGCCGCAGAGCAGGATCTGCGGGATATCGAGAGGGATCGCCAGGGCAAGCGCCCAGTCCAGGTACCACACCGCCCTCCTCCTCATCATCATCAGCAGCAGAACAAGAGGCCTTTTCACGGACCGCCTAGAAACAGAGGCCAGCAGCAGCAGCAGCGGGGACGCCCAGCCCCGAGGACTTACGAGCACCCAGTTTGTCCCAGGTGCTCACGCCGCCATCCTGGAGCATGTATGTCTGGCTCAGGAAAGTGTTTTAAGTGTGGCAGTCCAGACCACATGTTGCTGCAGTGCCCTCAGAGGAATCTGCCTACCCAAGGCAGAGTTTTTGCTCTCCATGCCACGGAAACAAACCCGGAGACTATGTTGTTGACAGGGAGAATTTTTATATCTGGTTCCGCTACCAAGGCCTTGATAGATTCAGGGGCCACTCACTCGTTTATTTCGGAGGTCTTTGCAAACTTTCTCAAGATCAAGACTATTGGGCTAGACATAGCCTTTTCAGTAGTGTTGCCGTCAGACGAGGAGATGGTAGCTACCAATGTTATCCGAGACATAGACCTTGAGCTGCACGGTAATCTTGTTTATGCGGATCTGATTGTGCTACCGATGCCAGAATTTGACATCATCCTAGGGATGGACTGGCTATTGAGGAACAGAGTGTTGATAGTCTTCAAACGGAGGTCTGTTCTTGTCCGACCGCCTGGAATGGAGCAGTTCTTATTTGAGCCGTACAGGTACTTTCCCTTACTGCGCATTATTCCTTATGTTCAGGCCAGGAAGCTCATGCATAGAGGGTGTCGGGCATTTCTAGCGACCTTTTTATCTGTCTCCCGAGGAACCCAGCCAGTCAGCCTCAGATGTTCCGATTGTCAGAGATTTCTTAGACGTTTTTCCCGAAGACATCTCTGGTATGCCACCCGAGAGAGAGGTGGAGTTTTCCATTTATGCCAAGTACGGCTCCGATATCCAAAGCGCCATACCGACTAGCACCGACAGAGATGGCAGAGCTTAAGAAACAGATACAGGAACTTCTAGACAAGGAGTTCATTCGTCCTAGCTTCTCACCTTGGGGCGCGCCAGTCTTGTTGGTTAAGAAGAAGGATGGCTCTATGAGACTTTGTATTGACTATCGGGAGTTGAACAGGGTGACAGTGAAGAATAAATACCCACTTCCAAGGATTGAGGATCTGTTTGACCAGTTGCAGGGAGCTTCGATTTTCTCCAAGATAGATCTGCATTCCGGTTATCACCAGTTGTGAGGGTGAGAGATGCTGATGTGCCGAAGACAGCTTTCAAGACTCGTTATGGTCACTACGAGTTCCTTGTGATGCCGTTCGGTCTGACGAATGCGCCAGCGATCTTCATGGATCTCATGAATCGCGTATTTCAGCCGTATCTTGACCAGTTTTTGATAGTATTCATAGATGACATTCTCGTCTACTCCAAGAATCAGGAGGATCACAGCAGACATCTGGCCACAGTGTTGCAAACATTGCAAAAGCACAAATTATTCGCAAATTTCAGTAAATGCGAATTCTGGTTAGAGAAGGTGGCGTTCTTAGGCCACATCGTTTCTAGCAGTGGTATTGAGGTAGACCCGGCAAAAGTTGCAGCAGTCAGAGATTGGGTTGTGCCTCAGAATGCATCCGAGATCCGCAGTTTTCTTGGGCTAACAGGATATTACAGAATGTTCATTCAGGGATTCTCCTCCATTGCCGTTCCACTCACAGCACTGACCAAGAAAAATGTGAAATTTGTTTGGAGCGAGGAGTGTCAGAAGAGCTTCGATACTTTGAAGCAAGCTCTTATCTCAGCACCAGTTTTGGCCATGCCATCAGGGCCCGGCGAGTTTGTCCTTTATACCGATGCTTCGAAGCTCGATTTAGGTGCAGTTCTGATGCAGCATGGGAGAGTGATAGCGTATGCTTCTCGACAGCTGAAAATCCACGAGAAGAATTACCCTACTCATGATCTAGAGTTGGCGGCCGTAGTTTTCGCCTTGAAGATTTGGAGGCATTATCTGTATGGAGAGAAGTGCCAGATCTTCACCGACCACAAGAGCCTCAAGTATTTCTTTTCGCAGAAGGAGCTGAGCATGCGTCAGAGGTGTTGGTTGGAGCTTGTGAAAGACTACGATTGTGACATTAGCTACCACCCGGGTAAAGCTAATGTAGTTGCAGATGCATTGAGCAGAAAAGTCGCAGTGATGGCTCATTTGACGATTCAGAAACTTCTTCAGCTTGAGATGCAGAAGTTTGATCTAGAGTCATATCCTAGAGATAGAGTTCCCCGTCTATCTACTTTGACGATTCAGTCTTCTCTTATTGACCGTATTCGCAGTGGTCAGGCCGCAGATGAGCAGTTGGCACAATGGAAGCTGAGGGATGAAGCCAAGGGCAGTGTCTTGTATACAGTCAGCGACGGTATAGTGAGATACCGAGACAGGATGTGGGTTCCTAGCAGTGATACTATTTGAGCAGATATTCTATCAGAGGCCCACATGTCCCCGTACTCCATTCACCCGGGGAGTACGAAGATGTACAAAGATCTGCAGTTGTTGTATTGGTGGCCAGGGATGAAGAGAGACATCAGACGTTTTGTATCCGAGTGTCCGACTTGCCAGTTAGTGAAGGCGGAGCATCAGAGACCAGCAGGTTTGCTCAAGCCTCTTCCCATTCTCGAGTGGAAGTGGGAGAATGTTACCATGGACTTTGTGACCGGATTGCCGAAGACAGTCAGAGGATCAAATGCCGTCTGAGTGATTGTAGATCGTCTTACCAAATCAGCGCACTTCTTGCCCGTTAAGACGACTTTCACCATGGTTCAGTATGCAGAGTTATATATCCGAGAGATAGTCCGACTTCATGGTGTCCCAGTTTCCATCGTATCTGACAGAGATCCCAGATTTACTTCCTCGTTTTGGAAGAGTTTGCATTCGACTATGGGTACGAAGTTGCTGTTTAGCACAACTTTCCATCCGCAGACAGATGGGCAGTCAGAGCGAGTTATTCAGATCTTAGAGGATCTTCTCCGTGCTTGCGTCATTGATTTCTCCGGGAGTTGGGAGTCGAACTTGCCATTGGTTGAGTTCACCTATAATAACAGCTTCCAGTCTTCTATTAGTATGGCTCCGTATGAAGCACTGTATGGCCGCAAGTGCAGATCTCCTGTTCATTGGGATGAAGTAGGAGAGAGAGCAGAGTTGGGTCCAGAGATTGTTCAGCAGGCGGCAGATGTAGTAGTCAAGATCCGTGATAGGATGAGGACTGCTCAGAGTCGACAGAAGAGTTATGCCGATCAGCGGAGGAGAGAGTTAGAGTTTGCAGTGGGCGATCATGTCTTTGTGAAAGTGGCACCTATGAAGGGTGTCATGAGATTTGGGAAGAAAGGGAAGCTCAGTCCGAGATTCATTGGACCCTTTGAGATCCTTGACAGAGTTGGGACGCTAGCTTATCGTGTTGCTCTTCCGCCGAATCTGGCCGGAGTACACAATGTGTTCCACGTCTCCATGCTGAGGAAGTACATGGCGAACCCTTCGCATGTCCTGAACTTTGAGCCATTGCAGCTTACTCCGAACCTGTCTTATGAGGAGAGACCAGTGCAGATCCTAGACAGTCAGGAGAAGAAACTTCGGAACAAGTTGGTTAAGCGAGTCAAAGTCAAATGGCTCAATCATTTAGAGGAGGAAGCTACATGGGAGTCTGAGCCAGAAATGAGGAGTCGGTACCCAGAATTATTCGGTGAGTTCTAATTTCGAGGACAAAATTTCTTTTAATGGGGGAAGGATTGTAGAACCCGTAAATTAGACTACGTACGAGCCATGCATAATTCTAATATTTTGAATTTAATTGACTTCATTGCATGATTATTTAAATGTTTTACTTTGAAGTTAATTATTTTTGCCAGCAGTTTAATTTTATTTTTTCAGTTATTTCAGTGAGGCCGGACTGGAGTTGGAGTTTAGAGATAAATTTAAGATTTAGAAAATATTTCCAGGATTTATTTTACTAGCAAGTAAGTTGATTTAAGTTAATATGGAAGTTCAAGGAATTAATTAAGTTACTTGAGGTGAGTAGAAAATAAATTCATTTAAGTTCCATAATTAGCGGAATTAATTCACTAAATTATTTAAGGGATAGGTAAGACTCTTAAGGTATTAAAATTTATCAACTAAACAACATTCCCCTTCATTTTTATTGTGTAATTTCGGCCACCCTTGGTTGATTAAGCATTGATATGCCAACTCACCCTTTGACCCATTCTTTGTTATTTTAGTATGCTAACCCTTTTAATTATTAATCAACCTTAATTAATTAATTATTAAGCATTATCCTAGTCTAGATAAACATGAGGAATCGGCCACTCATTCTAGATCCATCCAAGAGATATGATAGCAAACCAAATTCAAAATTTCAAAAGAGGAGACTTGGTTATACCTTGGTATCCCTTTATTTTTGGATCTCCATCACACTCCTAACCATTTCCCCTCCCCCCACCACCGAAATCTTGAGAGAGTTCAAAGCATTTTCGTGGGTTTAGTGAGAAAAAAAAATCGATAGCTCATTAAGGAAAAATCGAGTGAAGAACGAGGTAGCAAGATCGCTTCATCTCCTCCGAGCCGAGTCGTCTTATTCGTTCGTTTACCTTTCAAAACGAACCAGGCATGCATATATTCTTCCTTGACTCTTCAATCAAGTCCTATTATCATTATTTTTACATTACATGATCATCATTTCCATGCAAAAACCGAAACACACCAAGAATTTTCAGAAAATATAACATGCAGATTTTCGGTTTCCATGACAAGCTTCACGGGTTCTCTTGTTTTGACGTTTCAGGTGGATGGCTTGACTCCAGGCTCACTAGGCTACATCTAGACACATACTAGGGTGTGTCAAGACCATGATGGTCCATTCAAACCAGCCCCATGCATGAAAGAAACCGAAATTGACAGCAGCTTCTCATTCATAGCCATTTGTGTTTTTCGAAAATTCTGTTTTGAGGTCAAGGGAAAGGATCTGATCTTGGCTGTCCTAATGGCCTATAGCCATGGTTAGATCACTTCCCTAGCATGTGTAAGACGTGACTAAGTCGCCCTTTTGGTGGCTTGGTCCATGGTGAATCGGTTTTTAAATAAAACAACAAGAACAGCCCCTCCCCTCTCGGCCCCTTCGGTTTTTGACAGCATGTGTGTGTTCGAGTCTTGTGGGAATGGTATGGATCTTGGTTGGCCTATGGCCCTTAGCCACTGTTCATACCATGCCCCTAGATGTCTAGATCGTGCCATGGTCAATCAATGGCCACTGAAACGAGTCGAAACAGCAAGCGAAGCACAACACCACACACGTACGCATGAGGGCCCTCGGTAAGAGCTTTTGGTTGGGAGTCTCTGGTCGGTGGTTCACGCCCCAATGGCCGGTAGTCTCGAAAACAACACAAGACATGCGATTGCACAGCTGCTGGAATTTGACAGCAACTTGCTGTGACGGTTCGGAGGCTCGTTTGAGTTCTTTGTTGGCTTTTAGCCTATGGCCTTAGACTAGACAGTGCCTCATCGAGTTAGGAAGGTTGTGTTTTTGACCGTTCGTGATTCGGATCATTTTTGAGGTCGTACGAGAATTTACGGTGCGATGTGCCAAATTGACTCTCGAAAGAGCGTTTTTTTTTTTGTTTTGGCCTCCATTTCACCTAGATTTCGACCCTCATCATTTTTGGAGCATTAGTTCATAATTTTAAGCGTATTTTAATCATGACTATACGTCGGTTCAGTGTTGGTTCGGGTTGGTTCGGAGTCATGATTAAATACGAAGTCGTTAGACGTAATCGTCGCATTTTCAAACTTAATTGCATAGTTTGATCAGGTATAAGCTATTGCATATTTTTCATGGCATATTTAAGTTACAGCGAGCCTGGGAGCGATCCAAACCAGTTGGTAAAATATACATGATATTTTCATTATGCCATTTAATTATATTACGTGCATGAAAATAGAAAATACTTATTTTTGAGATTTATGCGATATTGCTTGTGGTCAATTCACTATTATGGCAGCATTATTTTATACGGTCGTCAGTGACCGATCAGTTCAGTTTGGTACCACCCGGTCGCCAGTGATCGGTCAGCTCAGTTCAGTTTGATACTCCCTGGTAGCCAGTTACCGATCAGTTCAGTTCAGTGCAGGGGCCACAGGCGTAGACCATAATCTCAACAAAATATTTTTATCAGTTATTTCAGTACAGGGCTCCAAGGAGCAAACATTTTCACTATGATTTTCAGTTCAGTTATGCACGTATTATAATTGCTCAGTACAAGTTATTTTAAGTATGCCTTATGACATGATATATTATCCCATGGAAATTTTACTTTAGTATTTACTCGTTACCTACGATATTTGCATCCTGAGTCTTTAGGCTCACTAGACTTGATTGTTGTAGGTACCAATGAGCTTGGGGCCGAGGGCGGGGACCAGTGAGCCAGCTTGGGTCGGCAGTAGTGGCACCCGAGGACCCCATTTGCAGCATGTTACCATTTTATGCAAACATTTTTATCCGTTGTTGAATATTCTTAAATTGTTATTTTTGGCAAATTTTATTTTCTTCCGCTGCTATATTTTTAAACTTTGAACTTGATTCATCAGTTAATTTTATGAATGAGGCAATTTAAGTTCTTTAAAAAGAAACTTTTTAATTTTCCTCAAAATTTTCGAGCAAGGATTTTTCGGGCCTTCACAGGACAGACGAAGGTTGCCTTTCGGGCTGAGTCACTGATGCTGATGGCCCTGCACTCTGAAATCTCTGTGCACCTCTCTGGGGACAGACTCTAGCGAAATGTCCCTGTTGCTTACATATGTTTCATCTACCCATCACCCCCTGACACTGCTCTGTGGCATGTCGGCCTCCACAAGTAGTACAATATACACCTGTCACATCTGTACTCTGGCCAGGACCTCTCTGTCTTGACCCACTGGAGCTCAATGAACTGCTCCCTGCTCTCTTGAACTGCTTACCCTTAGCTTTCAAAGAATCTTTCTTCCCACTACTACTGATTCCACTATCAAATCGAGGAGGAGGTGGTGGAAACTGTGTGGCGAACGGTGGCGGTCTCTGACCCGGAACACTATAGGAAGCTCCTCGCTGCCTAATCAAGCCAGCCTCTGCTCCCTTCGCTCGATTCAGCGCCTCAGAAAAAGTGTTGGGTCGTCCCGTGTTCACTAAAGTGAAGATATCCAGATTCAAACCATTTATGAACTGATCGGCAACTGCCTCATCATTCCCTGCTACATGAGGTGCAAATCGAAGCAAGGACGAGAATTTGGCAACATACTCCTCTATGTTCCACTGGCCCTGTCTCAAGTTTGCAAATTCGGTCCCTTTGTCTTTTCGATAGGAGACTGGAAAGAAACGTTGATAAAATTTATCTTTAAAGACTTTCCAAGTAATATCAATACCTCGATGTTCTAAGGCTCGTTTCGCCGTTAGCCACCAACTCTTGGCCACTTCTTGCAATTGATGCCCAATCAGCTTCACCCTACGTTCATCTGTATAGGCAAGTGATTCAAATAACATCTCTACATCATCCAACCAGCTTTCGCAATCCGCTGCATTCTCAGTGCCTTTCAAAGTCGGGGGTCGGAATGACTGAAACCGCTTCAACATAGTTTCCATCGGGGTAGCGGTTACGTCTATCTGGGTACCTGACGTACTCCCCTGTTCTGGCACTTGACCTACTGCTGGTTGTGGTATTCCTCTAGGCGGCATAATCTGATTATCAAACAGATTAGTACACAGTCTATACAATCTGTCTCAGCCCTTCTCTGATCATATACCTCTGATCCAGAATCGGTTCTGATTCAGTCTTTACAAGTACATGCTGTAAATCAATTCAGATACAATACAACATATAATAGGGAAAGCATTAAATCATGCTAGCACATCAAAAGCAAGGAAGAAAACTCGATCTACCCCGCTCATTCTATTCTATCTCAATCTACAGAACCTACTGCTCTGATACCACCTGTTGTGGGGACCCGGGCTCTAACTCAATTCTTTTCGGGATTAATTGGATCTTTATTCCAAATGTGGGTCAAATTTTCGCTTTTTAACATTAATTCAAATGTAACTACTAACCATAATATCTTTCTTTATTTAATTACAACACATATAATATACATGTCAAGTTCTACTACAGACACATCACTAGTGTTCAATCCAAACCATAAACTACAAGTAGTACAAATCTAGTACAACATCACTACTGATCTTCTGCGCCCGTAGTCACCACGCTATCTTGATCTCATCTCTGACGTGACCCAGATCCTGCCCCACCTGTTGTTATGCACACATACAGACATAACAATAGCCGGAAACTCCGGTGAGAACAAATCCCAGTATAAAACATGTATACATGCTGATACAAAATCATAAATCATGCATGAAAGCAATAATAATGGCTCCATAGTCTATGAAACCGATCTATCTAACCATGCAATTCAAATCAAATCATGTCTTGACTCGAATCGAGCCTACTCTAGGGATCCCGGTGTGAAAGACGTCAATGTCTGTCACCTACCCTCCCAATCGGAGTAACGGTACGTCTTATTCCTAGACTTCGGTCATGTCTGTATCGAATGGTCTACAATCGGAATGAATCTAATCCGAAGCGTCGATACCACCGAACATCTAGTTTGGCAAGTCTGCCAATGACTCTCCTATCTCAAAGGCTTGAATATAAATCTATAAACAAGACATCATCATATCAAGAGATTTGAATATAAATCTATAAACAAATCACAATCATATCAAAAGATAAACAATAATTCTAGTATGTGATTTTGTTGGGAAACTCAAACTGAATCTCATTTGAGTTGTGTCTTCCCCAAACAAAACATGCATTATACCTTTCTTGTTGAACATTTATCGATGTTGTAGTCGAAGTCTCGAAGACGAATCTGTCAAACCAAATCTGAAATGACATATATATAATGCACCATATCAACTTCTAACTCAAAAGGATACACATACGGATCAATACTTAATCTCGGTATATTTCGATGGCATAACGGCGTAAACTCGCGATACCGGTCAACCCAAACTTCAATAATCAGTAACCACAATTCATAATCTTCATCATAAACACATGATAGTACTCCAAATCTGCATCATTTAACACTAAACATGCTGGAAACAGTAACGATAGCATACAACGTCCGTTCTCTGATCCGGTTGCGTTTCTACGATATCAATAATCTCAAGAACACGTAATCTAGTGAAATTCACCATTTCCCCAACATCAATATCTCAAATCATGCAGAAAATGAATAAAACTTACATCCCCTTGAAGCTTTTGAAGAGAGGAGCTCAAAACCGAAATCGGATTAACGTTTGGATGATTGAATCTTGTAAAATCAAAGTCCTAAAAGGGTTGAAGCTTTGAGGGGTTTCTCTGGAGCTTCTCGGTATTCCTCAGCTGAAATGGGAAGGAAAGAAGACACATACACATTAAATTGCATGGCTGAGGCAAGTGTCTCATTCTTTGTATTACACGTCTCGCGCATATGCGCGACATCACTCGCGCATATGCGCGAGACCTACGGGTCTCGGCAATGAAAATCCCAACTCCTCGCGCAAATGCGCGCTTCATCTCGCGCATGTGCGCCAAAGTCCCTGGTGGTGTCGCGACGCTATCTATTCCAGCCTCGTTCTCTTCTTGACCCTGATCTCGACGCTATCTAGTCCAGCCTCGTTCTCTTCTTGACCCTGATCCTGTCCCACCTGTTGTCATGCACACATACAAACAAGACAACAGCCGGATAACTCCAGTGAGAATTACATTCCCAGTATAAACCATGTACACATGCAATCATATAAAGAATATAAAAGCATATAACAGGCATTCATAACATGTATCAAAATCAGAACATGAATCAAATATTCGTAGCATGTATCATAATTCGAAATATGAATCAATATCAACAATAATCCTTACTCTAAACATGTACCATAATCAGGAACATAATTCAATATCAAGCAATGAATCACTCTCCGTGATTCTCATACTCGACTCAGTCCTAATCTAGGGATCCCGATCGGAATAAGAACATACACCCACCTACACTCCAGATCGGGGTGGTGGTATGTTCTTATTCACGGATTTGGCTCTTTCCATATCGAACACCAGTAATAGAAGAAACTCCAATTCTATCCACTCCGATATAGCCAAACGTCCGGTGTCTTGACCTAACCGTCACAGACTTTGACATTTTCACCAATATCCTATCCTGTGACAATGTGCAATGTGCCAGTGACGATTCCATCACTATCCGGCACTACTGTCACAAGATTACTCATTAACTACTAGGCGTATCCGCTTATGACTCAATACATAAATCAATAAATCAAAGGTATCAACCTCATACAATTGCAAATATCGATGCAATAAAATAAAGTATGTGATTTTGGAAAACTCAAGTCAATCGGACTCGAGTTGTGCAATCCCACATCAACATAAATTTATACCTTTGTCTTCGCGGTCTGACGAAGTTGAAGTCCCGAATTCAACTCTGTCCATACCCAATCTGATAATGACAATATTAAACAGGTACAATATCAATATACAATTCAATTCAATACATGTTCTGATTAATACTCAAATCATGATATACTTTGATCACTATCAATCAATACAACTGTACAATCTTAATCAATACAAAATCTGATCAATATCAATCTACTGATGTTTCGACGGCATAACAATACAGTCTCGATATCCCCGTCAATCTCAACATCATAGATATAACACCAGAACTCATTATCAGTATCAGTACAACTCATAATCTGAATAACAATACAACTCTGATATTGAATCTTAATCAAATCAATTCTGAAAATCATAACAATTACATGAAAAGTCTGTTCTTCAATCTGACTTCAAATATACGATGTCCACTGTATCAGAAACACCATATATAATTCCTATTCAATTCTGACAATATCATAATTTCAAATCATATCTAAACGTAACAAAACTTACGTCCAGTTGTAGCCTGCGTTGATAGGAACACGGTACTGTGTCCGGATTCAAAATCTGACGGACGGATCGAAATATAAGGCGTAAGGATTTTTAGAAGCCTACCTCGTTCCTTTTCTTTGTTTTCTGTCTGATAATTCTGAGGGATTTGTATATATATATATATATATCCAATTGCATGTAATGATATGTGGCTGATTTTCCATATTTTGCAAGTGGCGCTCGGGCGGTTAATCTTTACCGCTCGGGCGCGGATGTTTCTGTCGAGATACTCAGCCGATCATCTCCTGGCGCTCGGGCGGTAATATTCTACCGCTTGGGCGCCAAACATTCTGTCCAAACTCATGGTGCATTGGCGCTCGGGCGGTTCTTTTCTATTGCTCGGGCGCGAGATGTTCGGTCCAACATCTTGAGATGTTCGGTCCAACCTCTTGGCTTATAATGTAACGATGCCCTGCTTCTTCATTTGAGTTCCTATGACCTCAATTCTGTCAATTAATCAACGTCTGATTACAGCAATTAAATCTCGGGCATTACATTTCTCCCCCCCTTAGATATAATTTCGTCCCCGAAATCATAGGCAATCAAATCAGATAAAGAAAGAAATGTATAACAAAATCAATCAGGAACTCACATCAGTGAAATACTCTGAACATCGTTACTTCATATCAGACTCAGTCTTCCAGGTAGCCTCTTCGATGCCCTGATGACTGTATTGTACTTCCAACAGCGGAATATTCTTCATCCGGAAATATCTTTCTTTCACGAATCTTTGATTTTACTCTGGAATAATCATTCAAGAAGTATAATCTCATAATACCACTCGAAATAGCTCTCACAGGATTAATCTTACAATACTGGCTATACAACATCCGTATATACCCATCAACAGCTCATAACAAATCAACATTAACATCTCCTATCAACTCTGATAATTCCAATCAAGGTTATATTCAATCTTCCAGCTTCAAATATCAACAGTCATCATCCGACGTTGATATATTCAATCTATTTATTCTGAGCTGTCTTTATTTTCTTCTAAATTAGTTCTATTCATTTTTTTTATCATATCTCTGATCCTATCCGATCCAATCTCAGGTATCTCGGAGATATTATTCTCATACGAAGGAAATCTACCGTTCTCACTGTATAATACCTGGACTGAAGCTATTTCAATATTCATCTGATAGCTATTGTTGTACAATCATTCACAAAGTGACAACACATCATATCACCTAGTGCTAAAATCCAGCACTACAGTTCCTGGATATCCTCCAGTATCAGGATAGTTACTCCAACTATCTGTCGATCTATAGACGATAAGTGAAAGAGTTTATTGTATACTCTGCCAAAAGTACAAAATCAAACAAAAATCACAGTA
Organism: Primulina tabacum; assembly: GCF_025594145.1. Lineage (NCBI taxonomy): Eukaryota > Viridiplantae > Streptophyta > Magnoliopsida > Lamiales > Gesneriaceae > Primulina > Primulina tabacum. The sequence goes on along the minus strand of NC_134559.1, from coordinate 22,706,285 downwards.
TGATATAATCAACTTTGGCATTCAGTACAATCTATCCTCTTTTCTGACATAAATCTCCATCGACTGGTCATATCCGTAAGTCTTCATGTACAAATAATATATGCAAATTCACGTAATCTATTAATAACAATCACATCGCATCACAATCTTGAAAAGATTTCGGTGGTTTCATTACGAAATCTATAGAAATGTACTCCCATTTCTATCCAAGAATCGATAATCTATATAACCAATCTCCGGTTTTCCCCTTTTTTGCTACCAGAAAGAATACTGAATCGACTACTGTGCGCTTCTGACCATATCTGTCATTTCAGATTCGAAATATTCGGCACAACCAAGTCGGTTATTCACATACAATACAGTATCACCTACCTGATATTCTTATCGACACCCTGTTCTGATTATCGAAATCGAGTTCTGAACCTTTTGATCAAACTTCTGAACTGCTTTAATTCGCAATTTTAGCACTGATTCGGCTTGAACTGTATATACTCTCAACGGTTCCCAATAATTTGTATCACATCTTCGACGTTGTTTAGATCAACTGCTATATCATCTTCGAATGTAATGTCCCCCAAACAATATAATCTGTCTGTGGGGACCCGGACGCTAATCATCTTTGGGATTTAATTATCAATTAAGATAAACAGGGTCTAAAATTTTTTCTTTAAAATGCGGAAGGTAATGGAATCAATCTATTATACATTTCAGTATAAAAGTACAATAATGTACAACAATTATTCAAACTAGTCTAAGGTTCAACTACTAAATTTCAAGTATTAAACCAAGTCGACAATAAGTCCGGAATCACCACTCTAACTCATCTTCTCTCATCATCTTCTTGACCCCGATCCTGTCCCACCTGTTGTCATGCACACATACAAAACAAGAAAATAGCCGGATACTCCGGTGAGAATAAATCCCAGTATAAATAATGTATACATGCAGTTAACTGACTTAACATAAAAGCATGAATTATATCTTATCACATGTAGCATAATCAAGCAACATGTTTCCATACCAGTCTGTAAATAAAACATGAATCGTAGTCTACGAAACATAAATCAATACGGATCTGTAAATCAAATTCTAGTCTCAATATCTAAAACTCTACTCATCTCTCATTCTAATCTAGGGATCCCGGTGAATAACAACGTAACAAGTCTCCCACCTACTACTACCAGTCGCAGTGGCGGTACGTTCTTATTTCTGGACTTTGGTCTAATCTATATTGAATAGAATGCTATCTGTATCTGTAGCATAACGATATACCAAACGTCCAGTGCCTTGGCGTATCTACCAAGACTAAGCCTATTCTGACAATGTGCAATGGGTCAGTGACAAGTCTGTCAAAATCTAACCCCCTCTGTCAGTGACTCTTACTTAATAGCTCTCTGCTTTCTACTTCTAATTCAATAGAATAAACATACTCATTAAAACACAAAGGTATAAAAGAAATACCATATAAGTATGTGGTTTAGGGAAACTCGAGTTAAATCTAACTCAAGTCGATCTCCCAATTGACATCCATTTATACCTTTCTCTTCTCGGTCTGATGAAGACGAAGTCTTGTATTCCAATCTGTCCATAACCAGTCTGGCAATCACAATCGTATAAATACAATATCATTATATAATTCAATTCAAGACCTGTTCTGATCAATACGCAAATCGATATATAATCTGATCCATATCTGAACAAGGTACAATCTAATTCATATCAATGATATCATGATACAATCGAAATCATTATTGAATCTGATCAATATCAATCTACTGATGTTTCGACGGCATAACAATACAGTCACGATAACCCCGTCTATCTCAACATCACAGATATAATACCAGAATTCATAACCAGTACCAGTACAACTCATAATCTGAATAATAACACAACTCTGATATAAAATCTCAACTAAATCAACTCTGAAATTCATAACAATTTCATAAACAGTCTATTCTTTAATCTGACTTCAGTTATATCATGTCTACTGTAGCAGAAACATCATATCTGATTCATATTCAATTCTGACAATATCATAAATTCAAATCATGTCTAAACGTAACAAAACTTACGTCCAGTTGTAGCCTGCGTCGATAGGACCACAGTACTGAAGTCGGATTCACAATCGGACGGATGGATCTCCAAAATCTTCAATCACAAATTGGAATCCTTCCTCGGAGCCTTTTCTTGATTTCTTTATGAATTGTGAAGAATGAATCGCTTGAATATCTATATATATACTGCATGCAACACGAGGAAACGTGGCTTATTTTTCAAGCTGCACGTCGCACCGCGGGTGCGCTCATTCAGTAACCGCGGGTGCGCTCATTCAGTAACCGCGGGTGCGCTCAGTGTAATGATATACATCAACTTTTCCGAAAGCTTCGACCGTGGGTGCGCTCAGTCCTGTAATGCGGGTGCGCTGACCTCACTGGTACAACACCGCGGGTGCGGTCTGTCTAGCACCGCGGGTGCGGTGTCACTTCCGTAATTAATCTCCAACTCTCTGTCCATCAACCGCGGGTGCGGTCTTGTTCGTAGCGCGGGTGCGCTCATGCTACTGTAATTCTTCCACAATTCATGAGCTCAACCGCGGGTGCGGTCCTTTCTTTACCGCGGGTGCGGTCTATATTTCATGCACCACTTCATAATCTCATTTAGTGCTTCTCATTACATGTCATGCATACTCATATCTTCCGAATATCACATCAATGAAGACTCATAAATCTCCAGCCTTACATTTCTCCCCCTCTAAGAAATGATTTCGTCTTCGTAATCACAAGTAATCAATTCAGATATATCAGAAGAAATGTATACAGAGTTTAAATCAAAATTCATCTCAATGAATCCATTCTGAAATCTTAATCTCATGACAAGTTCTGTCTTTCAGATAGTCTCTTTGAGGCCCTGTCACTTACTGTATTTTCAATAATAGAATAGTCTTCATTCTGAAATATCTTTCTTGTACGGATCTGTGATTCTAAATTGGAATAATAATTCAAGAGCATAATATCATAATACCCTTCGAAATAACTCTGACAGAATCAATCTCACCATCCTGTCTATACAACATCTGTATATATCAATCAACGGCTCATACCAAATCAATATCATCAGCTGATATCAGATCTGTTTATCCCAGTCAAGGATATATTGAATCTTCGGCAAATACCAATCGTCATCATCCGACGTTGGCATATTAAGTCCGTCTGGTCTGAGCTATTTTCATTCTCTTCTGAATTAGCTACATTTTCTTTGTCATATCTCTGACTGTATCAGCTTCTATCTCAGGTATCTTCGAGATATTATTTTTATACCAACGAAATCTGCAGTACTCACTGTACAATATATCGTCTGTAACTATCTCATTACTCTTCTGATGGCTATTATCATACTATAATTCATAGGATGACAATATGTCATATTAACTGGTGCTAGCATCCAGCACTGCCACTCCCTGGATATCTCTCAATATCCGAATAGTACGCTCTGGCTATCTGTCAGTCTGTGGATAATATATGAATGAGTCCATGGTACGTTCTGCCACAGTTACAAACTCAATCAAAATCACAATCTGATATAGTCTAGTTCTACATTCTGATCAATCTGACCATGTCTTTGACATCGATCTTTGTCATCTGGTCATGTTTGTACATCATCTTATACAAACTAATAGATATAGATTGAACAATCTGTCAATCACAATCATATTATATCACAATCTGGAAAGTATTATAGTGATCTCATTACGAAATTCATCGAAATATCCTCCCCATGTCTAGTCAAGAATATACAAATTCTGTAATAAATCTTCTGATCTCTATCTTTCTATCTTCATTTATTGGCGGTCCAGACATTTCAGTACAATTCTGCCAACATTTCAGCATAAATTCTGCCATAACTGATTTAATCTGTCTATATCAAAACTATCTGTTCGAATTATCATATACTTTCTGTTACCGGAATGACTACTGAATCTATTTCTGTGCGCTTTTGACCCTATCTGTCATTTCCAATTCGAACTATTTGGTATAAACAATCAGTTAATAATATAAATTAAGTAAAAATACCTACCTGGTATTCGGTTCTGATTGTCGATATCAAATTCTGATGTACAATTCTGAAACATTTGACATCACAAGATAATCATTCTCATACCGTAAAATTACATATCTGTCACTCTGATCGATGCTCTGTTCTGATTATTGAAATTAAGCTCTGAACATTCTGATTATATTTCTGATCTACTGAAATTCTCGAATTCAACTCTGATTCGGATTGAACTGTATATAATCTCAACGGTTCACATTGATATGCATCAAATACGGCTGTAGAAATATGACAATACTCAGGCAGACACAAAACAACAATCGTATACGAAAATCTGTCAATTCAGACCAAACATACATTTCTGACATCTATGATATTTCTGAAATTTCTGATATGTCTGATATCGGTATCATTCTCAGTCACTGATTCTGATCTCAACTGTGTCAAAATCAATCGGTATACTAACTTCAGATATCGCATATTCTGAATACAATCTGTTTCAAGCAGGATTCATATCTGAATAATTTCTGTATACACTAATCACAGTTCTCAGAGTATTCAATACAATCTTCAGATATTCGATTCAGTCAATCAGATGATACAAATATATCAAAATGTCATAGATACAACGAGCATGAAATCATCAGAATATCTCTGAACATACTGAAATATGTCACCGGGAAACACTAAGTCAAATGTAACTCCTGGCCCGTACTCTTCTACTGATCTTTCAATTCTTTCACTTCATTCAGTGACATTCTGCACATTCAATATCATTCTGTACTGAATTCTAAAACATAACTAGTATCTGGTATCAATTCAATTCTGAAATCTATCTTTCTGATTATAAAGCAAATCTGAAATCTTATCTAGGAAGATGTCAACTAACTCGTACATCACTTGGCAATTCTTCCAATACTAGGCTCGATTTCAGTATGTCTACTGAATACATAAGGATACCATATGTTCCTTTCTATAAAAATTGAGTCATAGGCAATACAGATATCCAAGGAATTCTAGATCTAGAATCCTTACCGAGGAATTTCTACTCATCCTTCCTATCTGGTCTAAATCTTATATTTTTTTGGCAGGAATCTACAATAGTTTTGTACTTGTTTAGCATATTAATATCAATAATGCGGTCAAATCAGAAATACAAGTACATCATAATCTAACTCGACCTCATTCTCATCTTACTGTAGTATACAATATTTCACAGAAATCTCTGATATCAATCTTTCTTCCCCAACAAGTAAGGAAATCAATACTACAGTACAATCAAACTCAACAGATACAGTATATCTCAATGCAACCCATTCAAAGACAATCGTATGAAATGCATTAATATATATCAATACATATGCAATATAATCATAAAAGAACAGTACCTGCCACTATATCATCAAGTGCCTCTTGGGTCTGTTCCTCGGTCACTACCACCAGATGGTCCTGATCCCTGAAATTTTCGGGAATCTCTCTGTGGACAAACTTTAGCAAAGTGTCCCCGTTGTTTGCAGATATTGCAAATACCAGTCACTCCCTGGGATTGCTCGGTAGGATGTCTTCTTCCACAAGTTCTGCAATACCCTACAATGTAATTCGAGCTAGAACCACTGGAGCTAGATGACCCGCTCCCTAACTTCTTGAACTGCTTCTTTCGAGCTTGTAACTGTTCTTTCGTCCCACTACTGCTACTGCCCATCTCAACTCTGTGGGGCAGTTGCTGTGAACTCGATATTGGAAGAACATACGATGCTCTCTTTTGTCCTCTCAGAACTGTTTCTGCTCTTTTGGCTCTGTTCAAGGTATCAGCAAAATTAATCGATCGTTTCACATTTACCAATGTACGTATCTCCGAATTCAATCCCTGAATGAACTGATCGGATATAGCTTCATCATTTCTAGCAACATGAGGGACAAAACGTAGCAAGGTAAAGAACTGGCCCAAATACTCATCAATACTCAAGTGACCCTGTCTCAAATTTAAAAACTCTGCACTTTTGTCTTGTCTGTATGATACGGGGAAAAATCTTTGATATAATTCAACCTTAAAAATTTTCCACGTAATTAGTGAACTACGTTGTTCCAAAGCTTCTTTGGTTATTAGCCACCAACTTCTTGCAATCTCTTTTAGCTGGTTCCCAATCAGTGTGACTCAATAATCATCTGTGAAACCAAGAAATTCAAATAGCATTTCTATGTTTTCAAGCCAATTCTCACAATCTACTGGCGTCTCAGTACCCTTTAAAATCGACGGTTGAAACGACTGAAACCTCTTCATCTGTGTTTCCATCGGAATTTCAAATACATCTATCTGTTCAGTCGAAGTACTACCCCTTTCTGGAATTCTCCGTGGAGGTATATCTGCTTATCAAAACATTAGTACTCAAATACTACAAATCTGTTCCAAACTTTCTATGGTCATCTTACTGCTGATCAAGAATCAAATCTGATTCATACTCAATAATACATATTACCAATTCAAATCAGATAATTAGATAACATGTATTTTAAAGCAGTAAAGCATAATGTCATGCTAGCACAAACAATTAAAGTCAACATTAAAATAAATCTCATGCTAGCAATCACATGCAAGGAAAGAAAGCTCAATCTACCCCGCTCATTCTCTTCTATCTTAGTCTAAAGGATCTATCGCTCTGATACCACCTGTTGTGGGGACCCGGACGCTAATCATCTTCTTAATCATCTTTATGATTTAATTATCAATTAAGATAAACAGGGTCTAAAATTTTTTCTTTAAAATGCGGAAGGTAATGGAATCAATCTATTATACATCTCAGTATAAAAGTACAATAATGTACAACAATTATTCAAACTAGTCTAAGGTTCAACTACTAAATTTCAAGTATTAAACCAAGTCGACAATAAGTCCGGAATGACCACTCTAACTCATCTTCTCTCATCATCTTCTTGACCCCGATCCTGTCCCACCTGTTGTCATGCACACATACAAAACAAGACAATAGCCGGATACTCCGTTGAGAATAAATCCCAGTATAAATAATGTATACATGCAGTTAACTGACTTAACATAAAAGCATGAATTATATCTTATCACATGTAGCATAATCAAGCAACATGTATCCATACCAGTCTGTAAATTAAACATGAATCGTAGTCTACGAAACATAAATCAATACGGATCTGTAAATCAAATTCTAGTCGCAATATCTAAAACTCGAATCATCTCTCATTCTAATCTAGGGATCCCGGTTAATAACAACGTAACAAGTCTCCCACCTACTACTACCAGTCGCAGTGGCGGTACGTTCTTATTTCTGGACTTTGGTCTAATCTATATCGAATAGAATGCTATCTGTATCTGAAGCATAACGATATACCAAACGTCCAGTGCCTTGGCGTATCTACCAAGACTAAGCCTATTCTGACAATGTGCAATGGGTCAGTGACAAGTCTCTCAAAATCTAACCCCTCTGTCAGTGACTCTTACTTAATAGCTCTCTGCTTTCTACTTCTAATTCAATAGAATAAACATACTCATTAAAACACAAAGGTATAAAAGAAATACCATGCAAGTATGTGGTTTAGGGAAACTCGAGTTAAATCTAACTCAAGTCGATCTCCCAATTGACATCCATTTATACCTTTCTCTTCTCGGTCTGATGAAGACGAAGTCTTGTATTCCAATCTGTCCATAACCAGTCTGGCAATCACAATCGTATAAATACAATATCAGTATATAATTCAATTCAAGACCTGTTCTGATCAATACTCAAATCGATATATAATCTGATCCATATCTGAACAAGGTACAATCTAATTCATATCAATGATATCATGATACAATCGAAATCATTACTGAATCTGATCAATATCAATCTACTGATGTTTCGACGGCATAACAATACAATCACGATAACCCCGTCTATCTCAACATCACAGATATAATACCAGAATTCATAACCAGTATCAGTACAACTCATAATCTGAATAATAACACAACTCTGATATAAAATCTCAACTAAATCAACTCTGAAATTCATAACAATTTCATAAACAGTCTATTCTTTAATCTGACTTCAGTTATATCATGTCTACTGTAGCAGAAACATCATATATGATTCATATTCAATTCTGACAATATCATAAATTCAAATCATGTCTAAACGTAACAAAACTTACGTCCAGTTGTAGCCTGTGTCGATAGGAACACAGTACTGAAGTCGGATTCACAATCGGACGGATGGATCTCCAAAATCTTCAATCACAAATTGGAATCCTTCCTCGGAGCCTTTTCTTGATTCCTTTCTGAATTGTGAAGAATGAATCGCTTGAATATCTATATATGTACTGCATGCAACACCAGGAAACGTGGCTTATTTTTCAAGCTACACGTCGCACCGCGGGTGCGCTCATTCAGTAACCGCGGGTGCGCTCAGTGTAATGATATACATCAACTTTTCCGAAAGCTTCGACCGCGGGTGCGCTCAGTCCTGTAACGCGGGTGCGCTGACCTCACTGGTACAACACCGCGAGTGCGGTCTGTCTAGCACCGCGGGTGCAGTGTCACTTCCGTAATTAATCTCCAACTCTCTGTCCATCAACCGCGGGTGCGGGTCTTGTTCGTAGCGCGGGTGCGCTCATGCTACTGTAATTCTTCCACAATTCATGAGCTCAACCGCGGGTGCGGTCCTTTCCTTACCGCGGGTGCGGTCTATATTTCATGCACCACTTCATAATCTCATTTAGTGCTTCACATTACATGTCATGCATACTCATATCTTCCGAATATCACATCAATGAAGACTCATAAATCTCGAGCCTTACACTGTCTTTAATACTGTTTTAGAATAACAATTCTTAAGCAATTTAACAACAACAGTCACATATCATAATATGCTAACCGCATACAATTATGAATTTCTGGCTTTTCTGCCATCGGTGTCGTTCTCAGTCACTGATCACAGCCTCAACTGTGTCAAGATCAATCGGTATACTATAATTGGATATTACATACCACAAATATAATCTTTTTCAGTTAAAACTCATATCTGAACAATTTCAGTTTTCAGATCATTCAATACAAGGTATTTAATTCAATCAGTCATATGTCACGAGTATATCAAAATATCATAGATAAACGGCATAAAATCATCAGAATACCTCTGAACACAGGATTCATTAACCCATAATCAGAACTGATGTCGAATCAAGGTTGAAATCAATCTCCCTGATATAAGGCAAAACTCAAATCTCATCTGGGAAGACTATAGTAATTCTCCTGCTACTGTCAAATCAGTCCATGATACGCTCAGTTTCAGTAATCAAGTGAATACATAAGGAATTACTCCATTCCTTTCGATAATCATCGAATCATAATTAATATGGATATCAAAAGAATTTTCAATCGAAAATCCTTACCGTATATTATTCATTCTTCGGCCATTTCAGGTCCGAATCTTACCATCTCCTGGCAAGAATCTACAATAGTTCCGTACTTGTCAACACATCGATATCAATAATGCAGTCAGAATCAGACAACACAAGTACAACCCAGTATAACTCAATCTCATTCTCATTTTACTGCAGGATATGATGTCTCACAGAATTCACCGATATAAAACTCTTCCCAAAAAGGTAAAGAGATAACAACTACCGCAGATACAGACTCAACAGATAAAGCATACATCAATGCAATTCATTCAGAAATAATGTATAAGATGTACGAGAATCTCCCAATACATATGGAACAAAATCATAAAAGAACAGATACCTGTCGCTACATCATCAAGCGCATCCTGGATCTGTTCCTCGGTCACTACCACCAGATGACTCTGCTCCAAGAAATCTCCGGGAACCTTCTGTGGACAGACTCTAGCAAAATGTTCGGATCGTTTGCAGATATGGCAACTACCAAATACTCCTTGGCATTGCTCAGTGGGATGTCTCCCTCCACAGGTTCTACAATACACTCCGGTATAACTCGGGCTAGAACCACTGGATTAGATGAACCGCTCCCTAACTTCTTGAACTGTTTCTTTCGAGCTTTCAACTGTTCTTTCTTTTCACTACTGCTGCTACCAATCTCGATTCTGGGAGGCAGTTGTTGTGGTCTCGGTGCTGGAAGAGCATATGAGGCTTCCTTTTGTCTCATCAGAACTGTTTCTGCTCTTCTGGCTCTGTTCAGAGTATCAGCAAAGTTATTCGGTTGTTTCACATTCACCAATGTACGTATCTCCGGGTTCAATCCCTGGATGAACTGATCAAACATAGCTGCATCATTTTTAGCCACGTGAGGGGCAAAACGTAGCAAGGTGAAGAACTGGGCCAAATACTCATCAATATTCAACTGACCCTGTCTTTTATTTGCAAATTTTGCACTTTTATCCTGTCTGTATGATAAAGGGAAGAATCTTTGATAGAATTCAACTTTAAAAATTTTCCACGTAATCACTGAACTACGCTGTTCTAAGGCTTCTTTGGTTATCAGCCACCAACTCCTTGCGACTTCCTGTAACTGGTGCCCAATCAGTTTAACTCTACAATCATCTGTGAAACCAAGAAATTCAAATAGCATTTCTATATTCTCTAACCAATTCTCACAATCGACTGGCGTCTCAGTACCCTTCAGGATCGGCGGTTGAAATGACTGAAACCTCGTCATCATTGTTTCCATCGGAGTTTCTGACACATCTATCTGATTACTCGAAGTACTACACGGTTCTCGAATTCTTCTCGGAGGTATATCTGATTACCTGTAACGCCACAGATTCGACGACTGTCCTCACTGTATCAAGACGAGTCTTTCCAGCGTGCTTATGTCCACACTCACACGCACCCTAGGAAACTTCCCAGGAGGTCACCCATCACAAAATTGCCCCAAGTCAAGCACGCTTAACTTTGGAGTTCCTATGTGATGAGCTACCGAAAAGAAGATACAACTTCGTGATATGAGTAGTACAAATCAAATCTTTTTTAAGCCCTCTTCAACTGTACAGTCCATTACATTGAACAGTCTCGGAATCCCTCTCATTCCCGTGTGGGTCGGTTCATTCATGTTCCCTCCACCTAGAAGCCTGCCAGGAGCCGCTCATTGTCCGTGCAACTGATGGCACCGGCGATCACCCCTCGCCTTCTTCGGCCCCGAGCCTCACATGCCCACCAGCTTCCGCTTGGTTCGTCCCCGAACCACACCGTACTAAGAGAGGTCGGCTCTGATACCAACTGTAACGCCCCAGATTCGACGACTGTCCACACTGTATCAAGACGAGTCTTTCCAGCGTGCTTATGTCCTCACTCACACGCACCCTGGGAAACTTCTCAGGAGGTCACCCATCCCAAAATTGCCCCAAGTCAATCACGCTTAACTTTGGAGTTCTTATGTGATGAGCTACCGAAAAGAAGATGCACCTTCGTGATATGAGGAGTACAAATCAAATCTTTTTTAAGCCTCTTCAACTGTACAGTCCATTACATTGAACAGTCTCGGAATCCCTCTCATTCCCGTGTGGGTCGGTTCATTCATGTTCCCTCCACCTAGAAGCCTGCCAGGAGCCGCTCATTATCCGTGCAACTGATGGCACCGGCGATCACCCCCCGCCCTCTTCGGCCCCGGGCCTCACATTACCACAAGAGTTAGCAATCACATGAGATAAATCCGTCTCAGTCCCTTTCCGATCAGCTTACCTCTGATCAAGAATTGGTTCTGATTCGTCCTCAATTAATACACATTATCACATCAACTCAGATATTCAGGTAACATGTATCTTCAAACAAAACAGTAAAACATACTGCACTATTAACATATACAATGTAATTCAACATTATCATACATCACATGCTAGCAATCACATGCAAGGAAAGAAAACACATTCTACCCCACTCACTAGCTTCTATCTCAGTCTCAAGAACCTACAGTTCTAGATCCTACTGTTCTGGAACCTAATGCTCTGATACCACCTGTTGTGGGGACCCGGACGCTAACTAAAGTTTTTAATCGTTCTTAGAATTAATCAATCAATTATAATAAACAGGGTCTAAATTTTTTAAAAATACAAAGCGGAAACGTTATGTAAATTAATCCGAATTACATATTAAATATAAACATACAAGTGTTGTATGGTCTACAATAATTCAACTAGGTTCAACTACATATCAGTGCTGACTCCTAATTTACTTCTGAGCCCGGATCTCCACGCTATCTAGTCCAGCCTCGTTCTCTTCTTGACCCTGATCCTGTCCCACCTGTTGTCATGCACACATACAAACAAGACAACAGCCGGATAACTCCGGTGAGAATTACATTCCCAGTATAAACCATGTATACATGCAATCATATAAACAATATAAAGCATATAACAGCCATTCCTAAAATATTCGTAGCATATATCATAATTCGAAACATGAATCAATATCAACAATAATCCTTACTCTAAACATGTACCATAATCAGGAACATAATTCAATATCAAGCAATGAATCACTCTCCGTGATTCTCAGACTCAGACTCGACTCAGTCCTAACCTAGGGATCCCGATCGGAATAAGAACATACACCCACCTACACTCCCGATCGGGGTGGTGGTATGTTCTTATTCACGGACTTTGGCTCTTTCCATATCGAACACCAGTAATAGAAGAAACTCCAATTCTATCCACTCCGATATAGCCAAACTCCCGGTGTCTTGACCTAACCGTCACAGACTTGGCATTTTCACCAATATTCTATCCTGTGACAATATGCAATGTGCCAGTGACGATTCCATCACTATCCGGCACTACTGTCACAAGATTACTCATTTACGACTAGGCGTATCCGCTTATGACTCAATACATAAATCAATAAATCAAAGGTATCAACCTCATACAATTGCAAATATCGATGCAATAAAGTAAAGTATGTGATTTTGGGAAACTCAAGTCAATCGGACTCGAGTTGTGCAATCCCACATCAACATAAATTTATACCTTTGTCTTCGCGGTCTGACGAAGTTGAAGTCCCGAATTCAACTCTGTCCATACCCAATCTGATAATGACAATATTAAACAGGTACAATATCAATATACAATTCAGTTCTGATTAATACTCAAATCATGATATACTTTGATCACTATCAATCGATACAACAGTACAATCTTAATCAATACAAAATCTGATCAATATCAATCTACTGATGTTTCGACGGCATAACAATACAGTCTCGATATCCCTGTCAATCTCAACATCACAGATATAACACCAGAACTCATCATCAGTATCAGTACGACTCATAATTTGAATAACAATACAACTCTGATATTGAATCTTAATCAAATCAACTCTGAAAATCATAACAATTACATAAACAGTCTGTTTTTCAATCTGACTTCAAATATACGATGTCCACTGTATCAGAAACACCATATATGATTCCTATTCAATTCTGACAATATCATAATTTCAAATCATATCTAAACGTAACAAAACTTACCTCCAGTTGTAGCCTGCGTTGATAGGAACACGGTACTGTGTCCGGATTCAAAATCTGACGGACGGATCGAAATATAAGGTGTAAGGATTTTCAAAAGCCTTCCTTGTTCCTTTTCTTTGTTTTCCGTCTGATAATTCTGAGGGATTTATATATATATATATATATCCAATTGCATGTAATGATACGTGGCTGATTTTCCATATTTTGCAAGTGCCGCTCGGGTGGTTATTCTTTACCGCTCGGGCGCGAAAGTTTCTATCGAGATACTCAGCCGATCATCTCCTGGCGCTCGGGCGGTAATATTCTACCGCTCGGGCGCCAAACATTCTGTCCAAACTCATGGTGCATTGGCGCTCGGGCGGTTATTTTCTACCGCTCGGGCGCGAGATGTTCGGTCCAACATCTTGAGATGTTCGGTCCAACCTCTTGGCTTATAATGTAACGAATCCCTGCTTCTTCATTTGAGTTCCTATAACCTCAATTCTGTCAATTAATCAACGTCTGATTGCAGCAATTAAATCTCGGGCATTACACAAAATGACATGCTGAACAAATTTTATCTTTTGAGAAATCAATTTTAGGCAGACCAGTTACAAGATCATGATTACTCAGATGAGCGATGGATTTGAAATTCAAGTGGTTCAACCTTTTATGCTACAACCAGTTTTTAGATGATTTTGAAGCTACAAAACAAACTGGTGCATTAGATTGATTAGTCCAACTTACCTTGTAAGTGTTACCACATCTATTTCCAGTTATGATGATGTCATCAGTTGATTTCTTAACTGTGCATGTGTGTTTATTGAACTGAACTGAAAATTTTTGTCACATAACTGACTGATGCTAATCAAATTTACTTCAGATTGTCAATGAGTAAGACATCATTAATAATAATACTACCATGGATAAGCTTACCTTTACCCACAGTTCTACCTTTTGAATTGTCTCCAAAAATGATGTTTGGACCAGAGTACTTGATCGGTTGGGGTAGCAAATCAGCATCCACTATCATATGTCGCGAGCATTCACTGTCCCGATACCAAATTGATTTTTATGTCGGTGTACCTATTATGCCTGCAATCACAGATAATGAATAATTTTGGTAGCACATATATTTGGGTCCTAAACTGATTAGTCCTTTGGGAACCCTGACTTAGATCAGTCTGACAGAACTTCCAGTCGTTGTGTTCCAAATGATTTTCTTTGGCTCGTGTGTGTTTGGTGTGTTGTGTGCAGATGAAACAATATGATTTTTAACCGTTTTCAACTGATTTTTCATCCGATATCTCTTCTAAAATGGCTTATAGTTATAATATTCATCCTTAGAGTTCTGATTTTATAGCTGAACCGTTTAGGTGACCAGCTTCGCTAATCAGTTGGAACTCTTAGGGCTATATCCAATTCCATACCTTTTAGCCTGTTCTTGTTTTCAATCGGTTGCACAGCAAGTTTACTTGGTTCTGAGAATTCATTGCACTATAGTTGATTTCACAAAGTTAATATACTTCCCTTTGTGCTCATTAAACTTTGGCATCGTATCACTTGCAGATGTTTCATCATGACTATTAAAGCCTAAACAGTTTTATCGGTAACTGATTTTTGTAAACCCTGCATCTCAGTCAGCGTGACTGATGACTTGTTCCAAGCTTGAAACAGATCAGTTTTTCTTGAATTTTCAATTTTTAACTGATGAATCAAAGATTACTCTCAATCATTTCACCTTTCTGCTTTGAAATCTCCATTTTTAGACTCAACAATACAAACTAATTTATCATTTTCAGTTTTGTTGTTTTGGGGATCTGTTTGCTTAGCTTTGGCTTTCTCAAATGAAAGAGCAAGCTTGTGATACTCATTAACCATGTCATGCAATGTGGAAATGAGCTCTTCTCGTGTAAATCAGTTGAACTGAAATCAATACATGTTCACTGGTTGATTCCAGTTCTGCATCATTGGCCATTAAACACTTTACTTCATCTTCATCACTGGAGCTGCTCTAGATCTCAGATTCTGATTCTTCGCTATCAGTATCTACCCATTTGGATTTACTTTCTTCGGCTATCGGGACTTCATGTTTCTTTTTGAATGATCTTTTATCCTTCTTATCTCTTCTTCTGTACTCAACTGACTTATTTCCTTTTTCAATTGAATGTCGACTGTCCTACTTTGGCTTAGGACAATCAGCGATGAAATGTCCTGTTTTGCCACATTTGTAGCAAAACTTTGGCTCTTCCTTACTCAATTCCTTTGATATTGTCTTTTGAAAGAACATTGATTTCTTCTCATGAATTTTCAAAATTTCTAGACAAATAATTACATGACATCATTACTCAGTTGTTCTGCAGTCTTTTCAGTTGTACCAGTTGGTTCCAGTTTATGGCACTGAGATCAGTTGTAACCGGTGGTGTCAAAGGTTCTCATTCTCTTGTCTGTAATTTGAATTCATAGGCTTTAAGATCAGCAAATAAGTCGTTGTAATTCTGCCTTGTTCAGGTCTTTCGATTCTCTCATAGCCATCGTAAAACATCCACTACTTGTTTTCTTAAAAGTACTAGAATTCTTTTTCAAAACACTCTCTCTCGGCCGAAATACATAAGTATATACTTAAAATATTTTTTGACACCATTTTAAAAATAAAACAAACAACTATTTTGAAATTCAAAGGAAATAGTTTAAAAACATAAAATCGTTCAACTGTTTGCAAACCCTAACTTAGAAATAAAGCTAAAACTAAAAAACCTGTCAAAAAAACACTCAAAAACATAAATAAAAAGTCGTATAAAATCTTTAACATAAACTTAAATCATAAGTGCGAAGAAAAACTAGCGCTGGTTCTCGGGTTATATGCACCTTCAGTCCAGCAAGGATCAACCATCAAGACCTCCTACTACCATTCGTAATTGCACGAGATTTATTCTGTTAATCGAGATTATTAATTGATGAATTGATGTGATTATAGAAGGACCACTGAGACCAGAATTGGAAATGCTTGAGTTTTGCATATTGAACTCCACTAGGTATCGCGCACATGCGCGAAGAGGGGCGCGCATAGGGGCGAGTAGCAAATGCTGAGGCAGAAGAGCTCGCGCATATGCGCGAGACTAGGTGCGCATATGCGCAAGCATTGGAAAGAAGTGCCGAACATTAGGTCTCGTGCATATCCGCGCCTCTTCTCGCGCGCGAGCAAGATGTTTGTACATGGCAGAGACAGTAGGTCTCGCGCATATGCGCCGACATGGGACGCGCATATGCACGAGATGGTGAATTCCTTTTATGCGGAGACAGAGAGTCTCGCGCATATGCGTCGGTGAAGGTCGCGCATATGCGCGAGACGTGCAGTACAAAGAATGAGCCACATGTCTTGGTCATGCCATAAAAGAGGTATATTCTTCATTCCTTCAGAATTGGCAGCAAAAAACCGAGAAGCTCCTTAGAAAATTCTCAAAACTTCTTCAGAGAGCAAGACTTTGATTGTACAAGATCCGCCTGTCTGATTTCCGATCTGACTTTAGTTTCGTACTCCTCTCGTCAAGAACTTCAAAAGGACGTAGGT